>NW_028249881.1:0-134279 GCF_964263255.1 Lissotriton vulgaris | reverse complement strand
ATTGGAAAACTGAAATTCTTTTTGGGAAATTTAAATTCCATATTTTCCACCGCCGTAACTGAACAGCAACCAGAACCTAAGTTGACACAAATAACATGCCATGGGGACTTGAACCATAATTGGAGAACCATTCCCAATATAACAAATGATGTGTCAGGATAAAATACCATTGTAGTGTAAAAATGGAAAATTTAAAGAAGGACAAGTGGGTACATTTTATAAAAGTATAACATCATTACCTCCTTTATGTAGTGCAACAAATGTGAAAAATAACAAAAAATTCAAAAGAATGTGAAAATATATGAACCATTGTGTATGTATCTCTTTAAATTGTGGAGGAATTTTTGGAGTGAATTTTCCTTTAAATGGCTTGTCTATACCTATACACTCTATGACCCTGTCAAAGGCTCAGGCCGAAACGCGTAGGTCTTTATTTTCACTGTCGGTGGCATGTTATGGATAAATAAAAGGCCATACTTTGATCCTGCAAGGACCTGGCTGTGCTGTTTTCTTCAGAGCCCTGGGAGTGAGGGGCTGCTCTGGTAAAGAAATCCCTGAAATATGTATATATGTGTGTCCGAAACGCGTCAGTCTTGAGTATTGTAATAAATTAAGACCTGCCTCATATTGCTGGGTTCATGTCTCTGTTCGCCGAATGGAAGTGCGGAGAATCGAAGTTGTGTTTACATACATATATATTCACTGAAAAAACCATAGGTTTTACAGACGTTATAGCTAGGAATTAGCATTTAAAAAACCTTTTCAATTCACTAAAAAACCATAGGTTTCAGGGTTGTTGTAGTTAGTTGAACATTTGACTCATATAAAACCAGAGAAATTTGCCTGTTATAGTTAGTTGAGCTAACTATAACTTGCTCGCCTGCAATGCACTGCTGACGACGTCACATATTACATCACTCATGACATGGTCAGACATCACTGATGGCGTCACTGATGACATCTCAAATGACATCACTGATGACATAACTGATGGCATCATCCACGTGATAATCTGATGCACATACTGATGCTCAAATATAAACTTTGATACACCCATTCTAAAATACAGACTACTATTTTTAAAACCATGCATACAAGAATGCCAGATACTACATAACATCGACTATTTCCTAGGTCCATACACACATCCAGTCACTTATACATACAGTTACCCATCAATACAGTAATATAATATGCACTCATACACCTATACATAGAGTCACACTCCACCACTCATCCATAGAGTTACTCACACACCTAGTCAGTCATGCAAAGAATGAATCACATACCCATTTACTCATGTATACAGTTATACACACCAACTCAGTTATTTATACACACACCACATCACTTATTTATACAGATACTAACAAATACTTACTGCCTTATACAATCACTGATACAAGCAGACACTCATGTATACACCCACTCTTCAAATAACTTACTCTCACGTATAGTCATTTATATACTCCAACACTCACATATACTGCCTTTAAACATATGTAGATACTCACACATATACCACTGACACATTCATTCACTCACCAACACACCCATACACACACTAACTCACCCATACAGCCCTTCTCAGATGCACTTTTGAATCCATACAACCAGTGAATCACCCACTCAGACATCTATGCCCAGAGTCAACCCCCCCCCCCACCCACACAGACATTCAGGCACCCATACAGATACTCAGACAACAAATCAATAACCCATATAGACACTCATGTAGCTCCTCACCAACCCATGCTGCTGCTTACACACCAACTGATAGTCTAATGCAGGCTTTCACATAGATCAGTCACTTGCCCATGCATTCAGTAAAACATGTTCAATTACTCACTTATACAGTCAGTCACACACCTACTAAATAATCCATTCAGGCACTTGTACATCCACTCATTCTTCAATACACCTTGGCATATATATATATATATATATATATATATATATATATATATATATATATATATATATATATATATATATATATATATATATATATATATATATATATATATATATATATATATATATATATATATATATATATATATATATATATATATAATATATATATATATATATATATATATATATATATGAGAAATATTTTAACTTTACAGAAACACACATTCACTGGTTGATGTCATCAGTGATGTCACTTACCATGTCATGAGTGATGTAATATGTGACGTCAGCAGCAATGCATTGCAGGCATGCGAGTTATAGTTAGCTCAATTAACTATAACAGGCGAATTTCTCTGGTTTTATATGAGTCAAATGTCCAACTAACTATAACATTCCTGAAACCTATGGTTTTTCAGTGAATTTCAAAGGTTTTTTAAATGCTAATTCCTAACTATAATGTCTGAAAAACCTATGGTTTTTCAGTGAATTTCAAAGGTTTTTTAAATGTTAATTTCATATTTTAATATTTATAAAACCTATATTTTTTCAAATTTGTTTTAATATTTAGGAACTCTATTATCCTTTTATTTAACTTTAAAAATTATGTAATGTTTTATATCTTTCCCCAAAAATGTATATATATTTATTTTTTTAGAATACTGCAGTCCCATACCGGTAGTGTACCAAGCTCCAGCACCACGCGAATCCTATCCGCCATATTGCTAAATTCGTAAATGATGCGCATTACGTATCCGATGGGTTCGTGGTACCGCATCCTGCATGACATATACGTATGAGGTCGTGCTAGCTTCTACTTTGGTATCCGACGGGTACGCAGTACCAAGCTGCGCGTTACGTCATGTACGTATGGGGTGGCACCCGCTGTGCGTTGAATATGCGACGAGTGCATGCCGCCAGGCCCTGTGTTACGTCATAGACATATGGTGTCATGCTGATACGCCATTCCCTAATTTTTCTTTTATGTCTCAAAACTATGTCTAAATAAGTTTAAAGTGTATATGAGAGCAATCGATAATCTAAAATATTTTAAACATTTATATATTTCTAACTGTAATAAACTTATATTATGATAAATATATTTTCTCAAAATCACGTCGGGTGCGGCCTCCTTGCGCGCTCGATGCGCGATTCCCATATGACCTTAAAAAAAGCATTTGATTAATTCATAACATTACCCATTATAACAGTTGAAGGACCCCACCCATTTTAGTCATTCTCTCTACAGCGTTTGATGAGACACACTCCTTCTGCTTAGAGAGCTTTTTTGAAAAGTTTTTTGCTGTGTACACATATCTTATACTACACACAGTATGCAATGATCATCTTCATCAATATTCATGGTCTACATTAGCCTTCCACGTGTGATGGCAATGCATCTGAAACGTCACATCAAAAAACAAGTGTGGGTTACATGATGCCCCTGATGTGTGTGGGTGCACATTATTGTGCTGCCTTTCGGCTTGGGTATTTGTGGCTCGAAGGGGTGTCATCAGCCATGGGCAGAGTGCACATCCTAGATCACACGTGACAAACAGTAAAGAGTAATGTCTAGATTTGTGTTGCAGTATGCTCTGTTGTCAGGCTTTACCAGTATAGTAGTGTGTCATATGTGAGACTTTCAGATTCACTTTTGGCATGGATTGCTTGACTGTAATGAGCGTTATCGCTATGGTTGACGTAGCCTCGCTGCTGATCCTCCCTCCATCCGAGCACAATCACATGTGTGTGCTTCGCGATAGCAACACTTTCAATAGTATGGCACACCACTGACATGCGTGTCTGTGCATATCCACAAGCTTGACAGCGACACGTGATGTTAGCAATTCAATGTTTTCGAACAGCATCTCATTAGCGATAGTTGCCGGTCTCCCGGGACATGCTACATTAATGTAAATTGCACATTCTGCTACATCAAAACTGCAACAGAAACACACATAAGTACACTTCCTGGCCAGGCAGGAACTGAACAACACCCAGGTCCCCGGAATAATTAGTCACACCCCTACGCTGGCCTGCCGTACGCAAGCCCAGCCCACTTTGTACGTATAAATAGGATAATGAAGACATCACATGTCCCAGTTCTTCCACACTGCCTCAGGTGATATGGCCGCATCCACCTCGCATATCACAATGCACAATAAAAAAAATGGGATCCATCAGGTGTACACCATCCTGGCAATCAACACTGGATATGAATTTTGAACCCTACTGGCCATCGTGTTTGGAAAGGGATCCATGAGGTGTACACCATCCTGGCAATCAACACTGCATATGAATTGTGAACACTGCTGCCTGTCGTGTTTGGACACACAACAATGACAGCAAGTGAGCAGTGGGTCCTGGGTGCACAGGGGCTGCAATTGAGCGCAGTGCTGCGGGAGGGGTGGTGGCTCAGTGGACTAATGCTTCCACTGCCGGGACCTGTGTTCGACCTCATGGTCACAGGTTCAAATCCTGGCGGGTCCACTCAGCCTTTCATCCATCTGGGGTCGATAAAATGAGTACCATTGAGTTGGGTAACAAGAAACATCTGTTATTCAGCACCAAGATACCTCCGGGTGAACGTGCGCTTTACAAATACACATGTTATGTTATGCATTTATGTTATGAGTGCATCAGCCTGGGTGCGCAGGTGCAGACAAGTGATGTTGCCGTCCGTAATGATGTGATCTCTGACCTCATTCAGTCACTTCTCTTTCTCATTTTAAGGACCTGTTAGACTGTACTGCAGGCCTGAGCCAGCGGGCATGGCTGCCCTACGGACACTTGGCGTTGGCTTATGGAACACTGTAGTGAGCTAATTACTAAGAGTACATGCACACAGGCTTGCGCCACTGCATTACACGTGCACATTATGCTTCTAACACGCGCACATTATGCTTCTAGCATGCGCGCTCTTCCTTTGTATGTAAACGTTGGCACAACATTTTATTATTTAACCTTGTGTATTCTCGTGCTCTCCAACTACTCTTGGAACCACGATTACCACTAACAGTTGGTAGATCGTACTTCAAGAAGGAAGGATGCATTCAAATGGTGTCCTCAATTTTTTTGTTGATAAACACATTTTTGTTTATTGAGTAGCAAAATAAAGAACATACACCAGTCTTACAATCCAACACCACAACATTCCAGGACAGAAAAAAAGAAAAGCAATACCATACGATTTACAAACATCAGCAGGAAAAGGGAGTAACACATAGGAGTGTAAAGTTGGGTGATCCCTTTCTTACTAATCCACCTCCCCCAACCATTTCCCCCAAACCCTACGGTATTTCCTAGGAAACCCACGAGCTTTGTACATAACCTACTCCAGCGTGGCACACCAATCCACCCCAGTCCATCAGCATCCAGCACAAGGAGGTTCGGAGAGCTTCCAGGAGGACGCAATGTCTCTTTTCGCAACCACCATTGCCGTAGTGTAAAACAGTTTTCGTTCTGTGACCCATCCAGCCCATCAGTGATACCCAGGAGTGCATTTTTTGGGTCATGGGGGACCTCTCACCCCAAAACCTTGGTGAGTTCCTCCTCACTCTCCACCCAGAACTGCTCCAAGCGGGGACATACCATATGGAAGAAATCAGCGGGGTCGTGACCACACCTGGCACAAGCAGAGGCTGGACTAGGTCCTGCCTGGTGAAGACGCATCGGGTAAGATATGCAGTATGTAAATAGTATAGTTGCACTAAGTGCAGTGTAGCAGAGGCTGTGACCGTCTTAGGGGCCATAAGGGCGTCGCGCCAGTCCTCCTCGTCCAAGGTGCCTACCCAACCCTCCGACTGAGCTCGTAGTCGGTCCAAGGATGTGGGGGCATGATTGATCAATGTACAGTAGATGCGGGAGATTCCACCCCTCCCCAGGTCACAGAACATTATCTGGGCATCAGGCGGACTGTGGTCAGGAAGTTGCGGACCAGTCGCAAGGTGGATATGAAGAGCGTGGCGTAACTGTAAGTACCTATTGAATTGTGACCTGTGCAATGAATACCTGCTCTGGAGGTCCTCGAAGGTCCACATGTGATTCCCACCCATACATCACCTAGCTGCGAAATGCCTATCAGGTTCCAGGCTCTAATCCCCTGTAGTGCGTGGATGTCTTTGAGCCAGGTTCCGTGCCACAAGGGTCAACATGTGTGTCCATTTGGTATGGCACAGTGCTGCTCGCCAAGCCAGAAACACCGAGCGCGTCTGTTCTGGCAAGTGGGAGGGAATAGGCCCCCCGCAGAGCATTATCTGGATCTTGGTGAAGCCCAGCTCTCTGACCTCGAGTCTGTACGCCAAACCCCAATTGAACCAATCATGTATGGGGAGAAGCAATGTGGCCAAACAATACAAGTAGAGATGGGTTATCCCCAGTCCTCCGTTGAATGAGGGGATCCTACATACGTTGAGTGCCAATCGGGCCCTGCCTTTCCCCCACAAAAACTTGCTAGCTATGCTGTCAACTTCACGGAACCAGGCTCTTGGAAAGCCGATTGGGGTATTTTGCAATACATAGAGGAAACGGGGGAGCACCACAATTTTATACAGGGCAACCCTCCCCAAAGGGTTCAAGGGCAATGACTGTCACTTCTGTGGTTCTGCCTTAACCCGCTTCACCAGTGGGGCCACGTTGAGGGCCCAGCTGAGCTCCGGAAGCAAGGTCATCCATATCCCAAATATTTGAAAGATTGACGGCGGAGAGGAATGTTGGATTGCCAGTCAAAGCATTCTCGGGACAGGTGTAGGGGAACCAAGGCTGACTAATCTGGGTTAAGCTTGAGGCCCGAAGCCTGTTCGAAAAGGTGTAGAATGCAGAGGCAGTGGGGTCCTGACCTGGCAGGATCAGCCAAGTAGATGAGAACGTCATCTGCATAGAGTGCAATTTTATCTGGCTCAGTGATGGGCCCATCCCATCCCCGCAAACCCACACAGGACCACATCATGGACGCCATGGGCTCCATTACCAATGCAAAAAGCAGAGGGGACAGGGGACAACCCTGTCTAGTTCCTCTACGAAACAGGAAAGTCTCCGACAGAACACAGTTCACCAAGGCGCGAGCGCGGGGGAGGCATAAAGGACTTTAACCATGGCACGAAAGTGGTGACCGAATCCCATCATAGCAAGGACGGCATCTAGGAACCCCCAGTCCACAGAATCAAAGGCCTTTTCAAAGTCCACCAGGAGAATTGCAAGGTAGGGAGTGAGGAGATGACGGTGTGCCATGGCGACCTGCAGTCTGCGAAGACAATGCCTAGTGCCACGTGAGGGCATAAACCCACATTGGTCGGGGAGAACGAGAGTGGACAAGTGGGGTTTGAGTCGTTTGGCAAGGATTGTGGCGAACAGTTTAATTTCAATGTTGATGAGGGAGATGGGACGATAGTCCGCACATGAGGGTGGTTGAAACTTGGGAAGAACCACAATGGTGGCTAGGTCAGTCTCCTGCGGGAAGCAGCTCTTTTCAACAGCTTCCCGAAACAGCCATGCCAAATGTGGAGTGAGACTGTCCCGGTAGTACATGTAGTATTCTTCAGAGAAGCCGTCTGGGTCAGGCGTCTTGCCGGAAGAAACAAGGACAATCGCTCCCTCTATCAACTCGCGAGTGATGGGGCGCTCAAGGTCTTTCTGACTAATGGGATCTAGGCTGGGGAGGGGGCCGCCCTCAACCGCCAACATATCAGCGAGTGAAAGGGACGGGGGTCTGGCCGTGTAGAGTTGCTACTAATAGGAGGCGAAGGCACGGGCCATCCCGTCGGGGGGACGGCACATCAAGCCATCCTGCGCCATAACCTCTGGAATCACACAGTTCGCCCTAGGGTATGTGGCAAGACGATGGAGGAGCGACCCGTTCTTGTCACCCAATCCATACATCCTGGCCACGGATGAACGCCAGAGGAGTTTGGCTGCCTCCAGCGACAATTGGTTAATTTCTGAACAGAGCCAGGTATAGAGTCTGTTGTCGGGTGCGTCTAGAGACTGAGCAGGGGTTTGTTCGAAGTGCAAGCTTGCGCCTCAAGACTGGTAATTTGTTTTGCGTGAGCCTGACGCTGACGATTGAGCTGGCCCTTAGTGAACCCCCTAATCGTGGCTTTGCCCGCCTTCCACAAAATTGCCAGGGAAGAGACATATCCATTGTTGTAGAGGGAAAAAAATGAATTCCTGACCCACTGCCTTCCGGAACTTCTTGTCTTGGAGAAACCAGGCATTAAGTCTCCATGTCTGCCTCATGAAGGCGGGGGAGGGCCCATTCGGATCACCACCGGGGAGTGGTCTGAGATACCGCATGGGAGCATGGCGACATCCTGGACCGCGAGGCAATCTGTTGACGGGACAAAAATTGCATGTGGTGTGCTGCCGAAGTATGTGTAAAGTGCTAAGAGTGTGGGTGCCATGTACACCAAGCATCACATAGGCCCAGGGACTCAGCCCAAGTCAACAGTTGCTTTGCCTGTGCAATTCTACTGGGGGAATCGGGACAGGTTATATAAAGGTCAGGCGAGGAGACCACATTGAAGTCCCCCTGAGATAAATGGGGCCCAGTGGTAGGGATGTCAGGAGATCTGCAGATTTAGCTAAAGTCGCGGCCAACATGGAAGGAGGTGAATAGAGCGAGACTAGGTTGATGGGGCTCGCATGTAGTTTACAGCTGATGGCCACAAACGTACCCTGGGTATCGAGGATGGTGTTCTCTGTTAAGCTTGAAATAAACGTTCATTTACCTCAGGACATTTCCAGCAATATATTATTTATTCCTTTTCAGACACTGAGTTGCTTATGCCAAAATGGGCGGAGCGGGTGCTCACCCCGTGACGATGCTCTGGGCATTCTGACGCCTTCCATCATGGTATCAAGACACCGTCCCCATCGGGAGACTTGCTGTGCCACCCTGAGAGAGGCACCCCGGAGTCAGAGCTTGCACAGGCATGTCGTTGGACACACCAGTGGTGGCAGGTGAACAGTGAAGCCTCGGAGCGCAGGGGCTGCAATTGAGCACAGTGCAGGGGAAGGGGCTGGCGTGCAGCAGCCTGGGTGCACAGGTGCAGGCAAGCGGTGTTGCCGTAGATAATACTGTAATCTCTTGCCTCATTCAATCAGTTTCATCTTAAGGACTTGCTGGACCGCAATATTTCTCGTGGTCCCCAGCGTCCTAGACACACGGGTGACGGGAGGTAAACAGTGAGGACTGGGTGCTGTAGGCTGACGCTCTGTCTCCGCCTCCCTCTGTTCTTCTGATTCTCCCTACCCTTCTCCCTTCCACCCACTCCCTCTCTGTCCCATTCTCACTATCTTCCTTTCATTCTGACTACCTTTCTTTGTCTCTTGGACATGGCACACATACTTATGTTTCTTTTTTGTCTTGCAGGTTTTGTACGCTGCTTCTGGAGGAGTCCCACCCACTTATTTCATGTTGTACTGTTGTTTGTTTGAATAAAGTTGCATTTCCATTTATTTGTTTAGTTTTAATAAAGGTTATTTTTTTCACCAATAAATAAGTGAGTGTATGGGTCTTTTTCTGACAACACTTGTCTGTAGTTTATTTTCAAAATCGGCTATTTATAGGAGTTTATGAGGGAAAACATTTGTATTTTGCTGTGCACCTACCAGATATAAACCAACAGACTATTACATAAATGAAGCCTGCGTAATTCTACAACTGGAAGGGTTCTATGAGTGTATCACTTTATAACACCATGAGTACTGCCTGTGTGATTACAGAACCAATAAGGCACTGCCTAGAGCAACTGAGGCTTCAGGGACCTGCGAGGCCCACCCTGCATATTTAAGTAAAGCCCCGGAGGGTGGCGATCCCTGGACTTCAGTTGGCCTCGAACCCCCCGAACAATTAGTAAACAATACCCGGGGACGTGGCGATCCCCTAGGCTGCGAAACGTCTCTGTGCCCTCTTGCGCCTAATTTACATGTAAGATTAAGGTCCCCAGTGCTGCAGAGGCCCCACAATATAATAAAAGGATTGGCCCCGGAACATTACCCACCAGGGGGCTCATTTAAATGAACGGGTGAGACCCTGCTTAATTTTTTTTTCTCCATTTTTACCATCCGGATCTGCTCTATCAAAGCGATACAAGGTTTTCCTCCTCTCACTTCAATGAGGAAAACAAGGATTTGCTATCACAGGGTGGAAGCCATGCCCCCCCCTGTAATAGCAAACATAAATGTCCTGCAGATGCACACCCCGGGACATTGTATGAGCTGCACCTGGGAGGTGGCGCTCCCTAGGACCATGATGCATTGGTTACTGCTTAATACAAAATTAGTATAAACGCATACTAACACTACTTGCACACGTGTAGTACAGCGACCAGAGTGTAGTGAAGAGGCAGAGGAAGCCCAAAATCAAAAAATAGAAATCCTACCAGAGGTCGGATGACATAGTTCAATGAGCTGACGACCCTGGGATGAGTAAAAACAGCTTCTCGAAGAAAATGGGTCTTCAGCAGAACGCAAGCAAGCTCGAAATATTGGTGAGTGCTGCCTTCTTTTTATCTTCTCCCGCTCATCGCCAAATTTATGTAGTGAAGAGGCAGACAGCAGTGGATCCGATAAGTAGATTTATTGCAGGAAAACAAGACAGCTTAAACAGCCACCAACAGGAGCAGACAGCAAGGCAACCGTCTTCTCCAGCACCGTGTACAAACTCCCCAAGGTTCTCCTCATGACAGCCCTACATTCTAACATTACATACGTACATTCTAGTAGCATTACATACTAACATTCTACCATGACTTACATTAGAATGCTGCACAGAACACATGACTTTACAGCAATGAGCTCATGGTTTCATCCACTCATCTTGAGACCAGTAGGGGTGAGTAGTTCGCTTCCCACTCCCTGTATAGTGTAAACGCATACTAACACTACTTACACAGTTATACTACAGCGGCCAGTATGTAATAGCGCCCAGAGTCCATCACTTTGCAGCAATCAGCTTGCTTTGATCCCCGAATTCTCACACCGGTAGGCGTGAGTACGTTGTTTCCCACTTCCGGTACAGTATAAACGCACCGTATTTCTCCAAAACTGTTGAACAGATTTACACCAAATACAGAAAAGCGTGCTTACAACACCAAGACCTTTCTCCCTACCGAATTTGGGGTAATTCTGTTCACCTGTTCGACCTGTAGCCTTGTCTAAAGTTTCCGATGCAAAATTGCAATGAGAAAACACGTTTTGGGACCCCCCTTTTTTCGTGGACCCCCCTTGACGGATCACCCCCAAACTTTCGACATAGGAGCTGATATGAACAAATAATTAGTTTGGGAAATTTCATGCAGATTCACCTAAGACACCAAAGTTATAAGTAGAACAAAAAATGCTCTTCCTATGAAAACTTGGCCCTAACTATAACTACCTACTGGTGACTGCCAGTAGGTAATATATATATATATATATATATATATATGTAGAACCGAGGCACAAGAAAACTGAAAAAGAAACGCGAAAAAAATACAAAAAAAAGGGGCAAGGTAGAAACACCCTGACCACCTAGGCCTGCTCAGGGGGTCCCACAAAGACACCTCCAAGGCCCAAAATAAATAGATTTTTTTTAAATCGCGGGATACGCGTAGAGTACGCGTATCCCGGTGGAAAAAAACCCGAAGCCGCTTTATTAGTAATTAGCCCCCGGGGGGGCCAAATCCCGGGGGCAATTTTCTTAATTATAATGGGGGGCCCAGAGGTGTCCCCTAGCCCCGGGGACCGCCACTCCCCGGGGCTTTAACGTTATGTATGCGGGGGGCTCACGGCCCCGCTGCAGCCCCGGGGACCACCACCCCTTTTAGTTATAATGGGCCCCCAGCCCCAGGGACTGCCACCCCCTGGGGCTTTAATATTATGTATCATAGCCCTTCCCCGCAGCCCCGGGGACCGCTACCTCCCCTGGCCTCTAATATTCAAAATAGGGGGTCCATGACGAACCCCCCAGCCCCGGGGACCACCACCCCCTGGGGCTTTTTAATGTTGGGAGGGGGGCCTTGTGGTGACCCTGGGGACAGCCACCCCCAGGGCCGGTTTCTGCAGTGTCCCGGGTGCCCATCCCCGGGACACTGTAGTTTGCTATGGTAGGGGGGGGAGCCTCACGGCTCCCGCCCTAACATAGCAAACTGCTTTGGTTTGATAGCTTTTCTCCATGCAGAAAAGCAATGCCGGCTCCTGCAAAATGCGGGGAGCCGGCACTGACCGTGGGGGGCTTAGGGACCCCCACCGTCCCCAACGGAGAGGGCCAGGCCCTGGAGGATGGGGTCCCTGGGGCCGGAAGTTGCCTGGGAGGGGGGCCACGTGGCCCCCTCCCCAAATAAAACATTTAAAAAAAAAAACGAGACAGGCCGGCCCAGGGGATGGGGTCCCCGGGACCTTAAGTGGCATGAGGAGGGAGGCTATGCAGCCCCCCTCCTTAATTTTTTTTTTAAAAGTGGCTATGCCCCGGGGGATAGGGTCCCCGGGGCCTGAAATTAGCCACGGGAGGGGGGCCACGCGGCCCCCTTCCGGTTGAAAAAAATGATAAAATAAATATTTGGGGGTCAGGCCCTGGGTATGGGGTCCCCAGGGCCCAAAAAAAAGAAAAAGAAGGGGGGCTACACAGCCCCCTTCTTAATTTTTTTTTTTTAAAGAAACGGATCGGGGAGGAGGCCACGCCCCCTCCCTGCACCACTCTGCAAATGCACCCCCTGGCGTGTTTACAGAGGGGGAAGTAATTCCCCTTGAATACTGGGGGTACCTGGGGGCCAAGTAGCCCACCAGGAACCTCCAGTATTCACCAGGGGGCTGCGTTGCAGAGAGGTGTAATGAGGCCACACCTCTTTTTACACCTCTCTGCAATGCAGCCCACTGGTGCATACTGGAGGTTCCTGGTGGGCTAGTTGGCCCCCAGGGGCCCCCAGTATTCAAGGGGATTTAGTTCCCACTCTGGCAACGAGCCAGGGGGCTGCGATGCAGAGAGAGGTGTAATGAGGCCACGCCCCTTTTTACACCTCTCTGCAATGCAGTCCCCTGGCGCACACTGGAGGTTCCTGGTGGGCTAGTTGACCCCCAGGGAGTCCCAGTGTTCAAGGGGATTTAGTTCCCCCTCTGGAAACACACCAGGGGGCTGCGTTGAAGAGAGGTGTAATGAGGCCACACCCCTTTTTACACCTCTCTGCAACCCAGCCCCCTGACGCATACTGGAGGTTCCTGGTGGGCTACTAGGCCCCCAGGGACCCCCAGAATTCAAGGGAATTTAGTTCCCACTCTGGAAACGCACCAGGGGGCTGCGTTGCAGAGAGGTGTAATGAGGCCATGCCCCTTTTTACACCTCTCTGCAACGCAGCTCCCTGGCGCATACTGGAGGTTCCTGGTGGGCTAGTTGGCCCTCAGGGACCGCCAGTATTCAAGGGGATTTAGTTCCCCCTCTGGATCACGCCAGGGGGCTGCATTGCAGAGAGGTGTAATGAGACAATGCCCCTTTTTACACCTCTCTGCAACGCAGCCCCCTGGCGCATACTGGAGGTTCCTGGTGGGGTAGTTGGCCCCCAGGGACCCCCAGTATGCAAGGGGACTTAATCCCCCAACTTAGAACGCGCTATGGGGCGCGTTTGCACAGTGGTGAAGGTAGGGGTCAGGGCTTGAGGTGATATGTGTGCAAACATGCCCTGTGGCACGTTTTAAGTTGGGGAATTAATTCCTCTTCGATCCAGAGGTCCCCTAGGTGCCAACTAGCCCAACAGGTACTTCTAAAAAGCGCCACGGAGCTGCGTTGCAGAGTGTTGTAAAAAGGGGGCATGGCCTCTGAACCCCTCTCTGTTACGCAGCTCCCTGGCGCATACTGGAGGTACCTGGTGGGCTAGTTGGCCTACAGGGGACCTCAGGATTGAAGAGGAATTAATTCCCCAACTTAAAACACGCCACAGGGCGTGTTTGCACACATGTCACCTCAGGCCCCGTCCCTTTCCTTCACTATTGAGCAAACAATTCCTCTAAAATCAGCGGAACTACGAATTCCGATTTACTCACCTGTTATCACGAGAGACGTCAGTACTGCATCTTTGAGCCCAGTATGGACCCTGAAAAGTAAATCTAAGCGTACTTACCAGTAACTTGTAGTTCCTTCCATAGGAATATATTGTGTGGTTTTCACCAGAAAAGTTTCTAAGTATCTATTTTTGAAACGTACAAATATTCCTCTAAAATCAGCCGAACTCCGAATTCCTATTTACTCACCTGTTATCAGGAGAGACCTCAGTGGTGTATCTTTCAGCCCACTACTGATCCTGAAAAGTAATTCTAACCGTACCTACAGTAACTTGAATTTCCTTCCATAGGCTACCATTGACTGGTTTCACTTGGAAATTCTTTTAAGTGTGGAGTTTTGGAACTTTAAAAAATTCCTCTAAAATCAGCAGAACTACGAATTCCGATTTACTCACCTGTTATCAAAAGAGACCTCAGTGCTGCATCTTTCAGTCCACTACTGATCCTGAAAAGTAATTCTAACCATACTTACAGTAACTTGAATTTCCTTCCATAGGCTAACATTCACTGGTTTCACTTGGAAATTCTTCTAAGTGTGGAGTTTTGGAACTTTAAAAAATTCCTCTAAAATCAGCCACACTACGAATTTCGATTTACTCACCTGTTATCAGGAGAGACCTCAGTGCTGCATCTTTCAGCCTACTACTGATCCTGAAAAGTAATACTAACCATACTTACAGTAACTTGAATTTCCTTCCATAGGCTAATATTGACTGGTTTCACTTTGTCTTCTAAGTGTGGAGTTTTGAAACTTTAAAAAATTCCTCTAAGATCAGCCAAACTACGAATTCCGATTTACTCACCTGTTATCAGGAGAGATCTCAGTGTTGCATCTTTCAGCCCACTACTGATCCTCAAAAGTAATTCTAACCATACTTACAGTAACTTGTATTTCCTTCCGTAGGCTAACATTGACTGGTTTCACTTGGAAATTCTTCTAAGTGTGGAGTTTTGGAACTTTAAAAAATTCCTCTAAAATCAGCCGAACTACGAATTCCGAGTTGCTCACCTGTTATCAGGAGAGACCTCAGTGCTGCATCTTTCAGCCCACTACTGATCCTGAAAAGTAATTTTAACCGTACTTACCAGTAACTTGAATTTCCTTCTTTAGGATATCATTGCCTGCTATATAATATATATATATAAATTAAAAAATATATTAAATAAAAAAATATATATATTACAATTTCAATATTTTTAAATACATTTGTTTTCAATTTATATGAAAAATATGTAATGTAATTTAAAAAATAAAATATCTAAAAATAAATACTTTAAAACAATGTAGTAAATCAGTATTGAAAAATATATAACAATTAATACAAATAAAAATTAGCATTTACAAAACCTCTGAAATTCACAGAAAAAACCATAGGTTTCAGCCACGCTATAGTTGAGAATTAGCATTTAAAAAACCTTAGAAATTCACTGAAAAAACCATAGGTTTTAGCCACGTTATAGTTAGGAATTATCATTTAAAAAACCTTAGAAATTCACTGAAAAAACCATAGGTTTCACACATGTTATAGTTAGCTGGACATTTCACTCATACAAAACCACTGAAATTCCCCTGTTACAGTTAGTTTAGCTAACTATAACTCGCGCACCCGCAATGCACTGCTGATGACGTCACATATTACATCATTCATGACATGGTCAGTGACATCACTCATGACATCACTGATGACATCTCAAATTACATCACTGAGGTAGTTTCCAAGTTTAGGTGGAGAGCAGCTCCAATATAGAGCACCCTACAACAACAGCGAGACTTTGGATCTGCTCACCTCAAATGTCTGTTTTTCTAGCAAAGTTTTTAAGCATATTTTTACAGCAAAATTTTAAGCATAGGATTAGCACAGTGCCATCCATGCCGAGCTGGAAAATTACAAAAGCCTTTTACCACTGTAGGCACAGTATTACAGCTTCAGATTGGTAAAATACCATCCAATCCAACCTTGAATGAATAAAAGCAACCCCTGATACATGTATTTTACTCTAGTTAGAGTTCATCAGAGAGTTGCACCATTGTCCAGAGGCAAAGGAACACCCAGTATAAGTCACGACCAGACCCTCTCGGGATTCGAGTGCTGAGTAAATAATGCAGAACAGGAAGCAAAGAACTCTGGGTAGTTCTCAAATTTAGACGGAGAGCAGCTCCTTTATATGGAAAACCCTACAACACTAGCAACACTCTGAATCTGCTAATTTCAAATGTCTGTTTTTCATGAGTGTTTTAAGCATAGGATTAGCACAGTGTCATCCACGCCAAGCTAGAAAGGGACATAGTCATAGACATAGAAAATATATATCCAAATCCAACAGCAATCTGGAAGCTTGAATCAATTAGGAAATTGATGAAGAAACTGGAGGCCAGGGGGGCGCTAGAGGGCGCACACGCTAATGGCCGCACTTCTGTGAGGCTCTGGCTGCCTGTCCAGAAACATCCTGAAATTATCCGCTTCCCCTGCGAGTTGAAGCCTGACACTCGCACCGAGTGTGGAACTAGCGGTGCTGCCGGTCCTGCCCGACTTTGGCGAGAATCGGAGGTTCGGCGCCCGAGGTACGGCGCGGTGGGCGCCCACCGGGAGAAGGCGACGCGGAGGGCTGCAGTGGCGCACTGAGAGCTGACCTACGCTAGGCCGCGGCTTCCCACGAGGCTGGTGGGCCTCGAAACCCCCGACTGCGGCCTGCGAGGAGGGCGGCCGAAAGAAGGATCGGAGGAGGCTGGAGGAGGTGAGTCTTGCCGCCCCCTGTAAGCACCGAGACGAGGGACGGACAGGATCCTCTATTCTGAAACCGGGTGGCAACCCCGGTTACCTCGACATACTGCGCCTGACCCTGCCGGAAAGGAAAGTGGCGCACCCGGCCATGTTACCTGCCCCTCCGCTTACCTCCCTGATTTACCTGGTGGACGCTGCTGTCGTCAGGCGCGGAGACTAAAAATCCGGAGGATCACCCGGAAGATCGAGCTAGCGATTGATTGTAAGGTCGAGGGGGTACCAACGTCATTGCGCTGCCCTCCGCTGCCTGTGGGCCTTCATCGCTTACATCTGCACGTGTCTACTTGGACGGGCTGAGTGCTTGCTGCCAGCGTGTAAACTCCCTAGGCGCCCTGGACACTATATTTAGGGCGAGGACTTGCTAACCCACTTCCTGCTTGACACTGCCCTGGGTGTACTCGACGCAGCGAGGGTGGCCGGCTGGAGTGCCCTGTACTGGCGGGGAGACGCCTACTAGCCACTCATCAGTGTCCGGCCCCGATTGGCGCCAACAGACTGAGCACCATGGGCAAAAATGACGCCAAACAGGCGAAACTGTCCTTTGAGTCCGCATCCACCAAAAAACCACTGCGAGGCACCACGGCCTCTAATGGGGCCCCAGGACCATCGAATACTGATACATCCCCTACACCAGTCGCTCCAGAGCTACGACTGCTTATTGACGAGATGCGTCAGGGCTTCGCAACAATCGTAGATAAGGTAGACCGCTTATCTTCCAGGATGGACGGAGTTGCTCAAAAGATAGAAGTCCATGAGGAGCGGCTCACGGAGGCGGAGCGGCGCATCTCAACTGCGGAGGACATATCCAACACTCATGACACGCGACTAACCCGAATGGATAATATCCTAAGGGTAATCGCAGCTAAGAATGAGGAGTTGGAAGCGAGGAGTAGACGCAATAACATCCGCGTCACTGGAGTTCCGGAATCCACCAACACTGGTCGGATGGAAGACTACGTGGAGCGCATACTGATCACCGCAATAGGGAAAGAGGCCTTCTCCAGTCAGTTCATTATAGAGCGAGCGCACCGCTCTCTGGGCCCGGTCCCTAAGCCAGGGGCATAGCCTCGTCCTATTATAGCCCGCTTACTCAA
Source organism: Lissotriton vulgaris (assembly GCF_964263255.1). Classification (NCBI taxonomy): domain Eukaryota; kingdom Metazoa; phylum Chordata; class Amphibia; order Caudata; family Salamandridae; genus Lissotriton; species Lissotriton vulgaris. Next base: position 116,458 of record NW_028249881.1, on the reverse strand, counting down.
TTACCGCGACAGGGACGCGGCGCTGAGGGCGGCCCGGACAAACCGGACTTTGACCTGCGATGGGGTACAGTTCTCATTATACCCAGACTTCACACCCATGGTACAGGACCAGCGTAGAAAATTCCTGGATGTGAAAAAGAAACTTAGGGACATGCAGATAGACTACGCCCTTCTATACCCGGCACGCCTCAGGGTGACCCATCAGGGCAAACAGCACTTTTTTACGAACCCGCAACAGGCTGAAGACTACGTAAAAAAACTCCGTGCTGCCAGGAGGGAAAGGAGGGAAGTTCGTTTGTTGCGCTGCTAGTTGTTAGAAGTGGCGAGTTTGATGCGTGTGGCACTTGTGGCGGGAATGCAGGTATTATGGGTGGCATGTATGTGAGTATGGTTGTTCGGATGAGAAGATTGCACTTGACAGCGGAGTTGTCGACGAGTGGTACAATTCGATTTAGAGCTGGAACATCGTCTACTGGCTTCATTCAGGGATGGACAGACGTCTGTAGGCGATAATATATTGGATAAAATTGTCATATTGTCCTGGAATGTCCGAGGCCTCAACGATCCCCGTAAATGCAGAAATGTACTTGCATATCTAGATCGGCACCATGTGCAAATAGCGATGCTCCAGGAAACCCATCTTAGTCCGGGTGGTACTCCCAAGTTTGCGAGCAGGTGGGCATGTGTGAGAGAGTTTTCCTCCTATTCCACATATTCTAGGGGGACGGTAATATTGGTCAATAAGAGACTTCCATTTCAAAAGCTGGGTGTGCGAGTGGATAGGGAGGGGAGGTATGTCATCCTTTGGGGGAGGCTAGGATCTGATGTAATAATGCTTGTAAATTGCTATGCACCAAATGTCGATACTCCTGGCTTTTTCTTGTCATTGTGGGGCCACATGTTGGAGATTGAAGCCACGCACATTGTCTGGGGGGGGGGGGACTTTAACTTATCATTACATACCACGATGGATAGATCTGACGGAAGTGGACATTACAACATGAAGGCCACAAACACGCTTCAGGGGATACTTACGAAGGCAGTACTAGTAGACAGTTGGAGGCACACACATCCGGCAACTAGGGAAGGCACCCACTTCACAGCACATGCGCGCTCATGGGCAAGGATCGATTATTGCTTCATCTCACGGGGTCTCGCTGGGGGTATAGTCCAAGCGAAGCATCTGCCTCGCACTTACTCGGACCACTGCCCGGTATTGACCGTTCTTGAAATACCCGGACACACTAAGGTAAGACCGCCATGGCGGCTCTTCCCCTCGGCCTTGCTAGACCCTGTCTTTAAACACGAACTCGGAGAAGAGATCGAAGCCTTCTTCCCTAGAAACAAGGGATCTGTGGAGAAAGTCGAAACCATTTGGGAGGCTTTCAAAGTTACCGTTAGGGGAGTTACGATCTCTAAAAGCTGCGGAATACTGAGGAGCATAGTGCGCACGTTAAATACACTAGAAGGGGAGCTCAGGGCGCTAGAGGTGGAGATGGCAGGGAATACCAGTCCTGAGCTGGCAGCACGATTCAGGGCTAAACTGTCGACTTATGAGGAAGAGGCGGCCAGAGAGGTAAAATTCCGAGGTAAATATTGGACAGCTAGGCGTTACTGCGAGGGGACCGACCGGGGAAGGTACTGGCGGCGCTCACGAGGCACCAGCGCTTTGCCTCTCATATCCTAGAAATCTCTGATAAGGAGGGGAGGATCCATCAGGACTCTAAGGGGATTCAGGACACCTTCCTGCAACACTACAAACGCCTATACTCCACACAGCAGGAAGGAGAGGTAGAGTTCGGTAACTACCTGGACGACATAGCGCTATGTTGGTTGAGCGATGGGGACAGGGAGTTCTTGGGTTGCCCTTTCGAATTGGACGAGATCAGAGAAGCGATCATGTCCCTCAGTAATGGCAAGGCGGCAGGACTAGACGGCCTACCGGCCGAATTCTACAAATGTTATATCGACATTATGGCGCCGGTATTGAAAGAGGTCTTCGAGGAATCGCTAGAGGTGGGGATATTGCCGGGGTCCATGAGGGAGGTGGCGATCACCTCACTGTTGAAGCCGGGAAAGGATCCAAAGGACACTGATGCCTATAGACCCCTGTCATTGCTGAACTGCGACGCGAAGATACTTGCAAAAGTGTTGGCAACTAGATTGTCCCTGCTGATGACTAAGCTTGTGCTTCCGGACCAATCTGGCTTTGTCCCAGGGAGAGCCACATCTCACAATTTGCGCACGTTATTTTCGTTAATCCCTTCCATTGCACCCGAATTGCCGGTCGCTGCTGTGTTTCTGGACGCCACCAAGGCGTTCGACTCAGTGGAATGGGGCTATCTGCTGGCTATCCTGAGTAGAATGGGGTTCCCCCGGATATTCATCGCCTGGGTGACATTGCTATACACTTCCCCAGTCGCTAGGATCGTCATCAACAGGGCGCTGTCGGAACAGATGCCGATCACGAGAGGGACTAGGCAGGGGTGCCCCTTATCAGCCTTACTATTCGCCCTGGCGATAGAACCGCTGGCCTGCAGGATACGACAACTGCACAAAGATAGGGCCTTCAACTGTAACCAGCGGCAGATAGGCATCTCCCTCTATGCAGATGATGTCACACTATATGTGCGCCACCCACAAGACAACCTCAATCCGCTTCTGAGAGAATTTGTAGCGTTTGGAGGCATATCTGGTGTACATATTAATTGGCAGAAATCACAACTCTTCCCTCTCACGGCCTCGGTCACCCAATTTCCGCTGGATTACCCCTTGGAGTGGTGCTGCTCTGACTTGAAATATCTGGGGATTGCAATATCGCTGGATAAGGCTGACACCATCCGATTAAACTATGGCGTAGCCATTACACGACTGGCTGAAAATATTACTCGCTGGTTGGCACTCCCCCTCTCGATGGCAGGCAGAGCCTCCCTGATCAAGATGGTCGTCCTCCCACGCTTCTTATATTTATTCCAAAATATACCATATTACCCAGGCGCCTACTTTTTCAAAAGACTTCGCTCCGAGCTGCTTCGCCTTTTTTGGGGTGGTAAACAACCACGCATTAGATTGTCGGTCTTGACGCAGCCGTACGATAGAGGCGGCTTCGATGTGCCCGACCTGGAAATATACTATCTAAGCGCGCAGGCGCAGCATGCTTATCACTGGATAAGTCCCGTTCCCTTTATGCCACAGGTCGCTGCGGAAGACTGGATCGTGCACCCACTACCTCTCGAGGGCATGCTGATGGGATTGGTTGGGGATGTTGAGACGCCCGCCACTACTGTGACTTGCACGATCGATGCCTGGCGGAGAGTGACCAAAATGCTGGACGCCCCCCTACTATACTCACCAGCGTTGCCTTTGGCATATCATCCGAGACTATCACTCCTACTGGAGGGAGGTTTCCGTTCAATGTGCCGCCGCATAAATCTTAGAACGTGGGGCGACCTCTTTAAGGATGGACTGTTCCGCACCAAGGACCAGCTGTTCCAGAATGCCCCCCGACACCTATGGAGGTGTTCTATTACATTCGGTTACGACAGGGTATGCGAGATATTCTCCCTAACTTCCCGGAGGAACCAGGGACGGTATTGCCATTGCATATTATGCTCATATCGGACGGGAGACACTTGGTGTCTAAACTCTACGCTGCCGTTCGGGAACAACGCCCGATCACTCTGGCTAAGGCTCGGACCGACTGGGAGTCGGAACTGCCAGCCGCCCTCACGGATGAACAGTGGAAATACTTCTGCTCGATCACGGCTAGAATATCCCCCAGTACTCGAATGAAAATTATTCATTATAAGTTTGTACAAAGATACTATTATACACCAGTCAGGAAGTTGAGATTTCGCCTCTCGACGGATGATAGATGTGCTAGATGTCGCATGGAAGGCGCGGGTTTCCTGCATCTGGCTTGGGATTGTGGAGCAATACAGACCTACTGGGGCCAGGTGCATGCCGCCCTTCAGGTAATGATTGCCGGCCCTCTCCCACTAGACCCGATAGTGATGCTATTAGGTTATACCAGAAATGTGCCCAAAACGGATCGTAAATTTGTTGACATTGCGCTACTACTCGCTAAACGGAGGGTTGCTTGCAGATGGGGAAGGGGGAGAGCGCCGAAGTTCAAGGAGTGGCTGGATGACCTCCAATACTGTCAGGAACAGCACAGCGTGTATACGGAACTGATGCCAGCCCGGTGTGCTCCCGGTGACTTCTGGTCCCCTTTACGGGTATACTGGCTGGCTCAGGAGACGCACAACGACTCCTCTGGAGACGATGACCTGGACCCCGGCCCATGAGCGTATTGATACTTTACACTTCATTCACCTCACTACATCCGCACTACATACTGCACATGGGGACATCTACATCGGGATACGTCGGCGGACCCAGGGATAGTATACGATGGAGGAGATTTTGGTAAGAATGGGTAATGAGGTACAACACCAGCGACAAATGTCCACCACCTCTCTCATGAAAGCGACGCTATGGGGTGGAGGGGATATACACACATTAATTAATGAAATGGCAGGGAACGGAAGACGGCAAATTGTTGGGAAAGCACGACACACCACCCTTAGTTGACCCTCATGGGGTTTATTCACATACACATTACACGCTGGGGTGCAGTCCTGGGCTGCGCATACTAGATACACAAAGAATGCGCCACTGCGCAATTTCACGTAGCTAGCTGACAGACATAGACAGCGATGATACGGGATAGGGGTGGACAGTACTTATATACCTATGTTTTTCATGCCCCAAGAACGCGCAGGGAGATGTGATCCCCCCGTTTGGTTTAATCCGCGTTTTTTTCCCCATCCCCCCCCCACCCGGATGAATAAGATACGAGGCCCATAATTGACTGGCCGCCTACTGCGAGACACTGGTAAATGTATATGCAATGTGCTGGATGTAATGTAAATGATGAACCTTATGCTCATGCTCGTCTTTCTCTCTAATGATTGTACCAAACATACTGCCATACGGAACTGTGAATACTGCAACTGTCATGCCTTTGTGTTGAATGCATCTGATAAAGGTTTAAAAAAAAAAAAAAAAAAAGAAACTGGAGGCCATAAAGTTAAAGTACCCTAATGCATTGTTATTAATTGTAGGATATTTCAATACGAATTTAATTGTGGTCTAGCCTTTCCGAGGACTGGAAAGTTACTGAAAACATCTATTGGAATATTACCCGGTGTTGCCGCAACCCCAGAAGAATAAATTATTCTGTGAACATCAGGCAAACAAACTGGAATTACTGGGGATGTGATTACTGAACAGCAGGTTCAGGAGCGAAACTCTGGTGACTTTGATATACATCTCCCCCTTTAGACTGTCTACATTAGATTATGTGGTCCTCTATAGAACACTTCCATCACCTTGAGGATTTCACGATTACCCTGAAACTCTTGAGTGACCACGCAGCATTGTCATGTAAGATCTCTATAAATTTGCAACAATGCCCCAAAATGCTGCTTTTGGGCAACCAAAGCAACACCAAAGCGAAAAATGTAAATATGCTTGTATGTAGATTACATGGTTATTTTAGATTGCATTCAATTAGGCTTTTGGAAATCATTCTATGCACTTGCCCGCTATTGCACAAAGAATGCTATCATGATCAAATTAATGAAAGGTAAAACAAATATATTTGGAAGAAAATTGATCAAAAAGGGGTCTGGCATATTAAAGAATCTTACCTAGAGAGAGTGAAAAGCTTTAAATACCTGGGTGTACACCTGGATAAAAGGGGCAGCAAAGGGACACAAGAAGAATCCTTAAAGGCATCAGCAAAGCATATAATGTGCACAATGGGGAGCTGAAAAAAGGATTTAGTTGTCCAAAACTTAGAGCACTATTAACGGTCGTGGGGTGCATAGTGATGCCCTTTTTTACATATGGAGCTATTATGTTTAAAGACCAATTATTCAAATTGCTGAACAAACAGCAATGTGCACAGCATGGTCACATGTTTGCTCTCCCAGACTGCACCAGCCAAGCACAAACTAGGCTAAAATGTAATCTCCCTGAACAGGATCTGGTGCTCAGCGCCAAATACATATTTTATTGCCAAAAAGTAAGACCAGGGAAAAAGCTAGTATAATGAAACAACTCATGTGTAACCCCAGGCGTTGTTCGCAAAGTAGCGCTACGCGTAGCTACCCGAAGTGCACTTCGCACTATGCGAGCTACGCGTAGCACTACGCGATCTGCGTAGTAGCCTGTTCGCACTGTGCAAGATGCCGTTTTCAATGATTGCACAGTGCGCACAGGCATCCGGCACTGTGCAATCATTGAAAACAGAATCTTGCACAGTGCGAGCTGTAGTTTTCTGCGGCTCGAGTATATTTTTACTCGAGCGGCAGCTTTCTCAAAGCAGACTGGTAGTCTCTCATCGCGAGCGGTCACGAGCATACGCGAGCACTCGCAATGAGAAACATGACCTCCCCACATTGAGATTCTCACCGGGAGGTTTATTTTCCATGCTTGCGATTGGCAACTTGATGTTGCTGATCGCAAACAAGGAAAAAGTCTCGCCGGGATGTCATTTTGCTTGCTCGAGGTCGCCAACTTAACGTTGAGGACCGCGAGAAACCAAAAATTACACCGCTGCAATACGCTACGCCACGTGTGTTTGCACTGTGCTATGTGCAATTTGCGTAGTGCGAAGTAGCGCAAACTTCGCAAACTACACGAGCGTAGCATAGTGCTTTGCCCAGGCCTACTCGTGTGGAAGGAAATACAGGAGCCAAACTCTGAATGGGGTTTGTTTTTAATTTACTTCATCAAAATGTTTGACGGTGGAAGACCTTATCAGTGCAAATCTACCAAATAAAGTAATAACAAAACTGTTAATGAAGAGCGCAAAAATACTATCAGCGGATCAAGACCTACAGGACCTAAAGTATGAAGCTCACATGCAGGTGGGCAACAGATCTCTACATTCCGGGCACTCTGACGATTATTTGAGTTTGTTGCTTCCAAATCAGACAAAATAGACTCTTACGAGACTGCGTTGTGGTTTGATACCACTAAGAAACTGCTGGTATGGACACCGGAATGGAGACACTGTTAAACAATGTAGATTATGTGCTAAATTGGAGTAATCATTGCTGCACGTGGTATGCATCTGTGAAAGGCTAAACACCTAGAGGCAGTTCCGCGTATGACCAATGTTCTGTGTCTTGAACATTAGATAGTGTAGGGATGCATTTCTCTTCTGTCTAAAAGGGGAATTATGCCAGCTCTTGGGTTATGCTCTAAGATTCATGAAAGCAGATACAGAACAACAGCAAAAGTGAAATACACTCATGTAACACAAGTTACCTCAACTTGTCCAAATGGAATAAGAGAAAAGGATTAGGAGAAGGACCTTACCTATTAGCATTTAGGACTGTTCTTTGGGTTGAGAAAAAAAGGGGGTCCCGAAACGTGTTTTCCCCACGTTAATTTCCATAGGACGGTCTGACAAGTCTACAGCCCGAACCGCTGAATGGAATTACGCCAAACTTGGCAAAATTGTAGGGACTGGTACGCAGATGTGCCTTTGCTATATTTGGTTGAAATTGCTCCAGTGGTTTTTTGGAAAATTAACTCCAAAAACACATATATATCTATAGGCGCGCTCCGAGCGCTCACCGGTGCGCGTACCGGGGCGCGCACCCGGAGCGCTACGGGAGTGCGCGAGCGGAAAGCTGATTGGCTGTCGGGTGTCTGTCAACATTCTAAACAGTCCGGAGAGTCCGCCATCTTGTGTCTCGGTAGAATCGAGACACAAGAGGTGAAAAAGAAAAGGGGAAATAATTAAAAGGGGGCAGAGTAGACACCCCCTGATCCCCTAGGTTTTCTGAGGGGGGCCTAGAAGGACCCTGAAGGGCAAAAAAAACTTTTTTTTTTTGTGGGGTAAGCGCTGGGTGCGTTCCCGGGTACGCTCTCCGGTTCTCGCACCCTGATCGCACCACGGGGAAAAACAGTGTAAAAAAATAGAGTAAAAAAATAAAGTAAAGTGTTTAGAGGAAAGTGATGCATTGCTGGAGTGTGTCACAAAAATGATGCAACTCCAGCAATGTATCCTTTCAAATGGGGCTAGTCCCATGTGAAAAGGCCTGCGTCAGTCTTACGCCTGCTGTGAGGCAGGCGCAAGAAAAGTGATGCAGTGAAATCTCATAGATTTCACTGCGTCACTTCTACGACCCTTTCTTGCGTCAATACGCCCCCTTTGCATACATTACACCTGGCGCAGGTATAATGTGGCGCAGGGGTTTACAAAGTGACGCATTTACATAGATGAGTCACTTTGTAAATATGACTCAACAAGATGCATTTTTTACACCACTGGTGCATCACAAAAAGTGACACACCGGTGGCGTAAAAGTGACAGATGGCCTCATAAGTTAGGCCTTCAGTCTTCTACTCATGCGTCATATTTAATGTATGACGCATTAAGTCGCAAGGAGTTACAGATACGTCAGTATTTCTGATGTATCTGTAAGCGCAAAAGTGATTCATTGCTGGAGTGTGTCACAAAAGTGACGCAACTCCAGCAATGCATCCTTTCACATGGGGCCAGCCCCATGTGAAAGGGCTTGCATCAGTCTTACGCCTGCTGTGAGGCAGGCGCAAGATTTTGACGCAACGGTGTCCTAAAAGTGACGCAGTGAAATCTCATAGATTTCACTGCGTCACTTCTACGACCCTTTCTTTCGTCAATACGCCCCCTTTGCATACATTACACCTGGCGCAGGTATAATGTGGCGCAGGGGTTTACAAAGTGACGCATTTACAAAGATACGTCACTTTGTAAATATGACTCAACAAGGTGCATTTTTTACACCACTGGTGCATCACAAAAAGTGACGCACCGGCGGCGGAAAAGTGACGCATGGCCTCATAAAAGTGGCCTTCAGTCTTCTACTCTAACTTTTTCTTTCACTTTCTCTGTTTCTTCACTGCCTTACTCACCTTGTCTCACACTCAATTTTCTTTATCCAGTCTGTATCTCCTCTCTTTCCTAAAAATCACTGTTCTTTTCTTACCCTCCCACACCACCGTTCTTTTGCTACATTTTCTTCACTTATCCACATTCCCCATGTTCACTCTCCTTCTCCTCACTCTCGTTCCCACACTCAACTTCTTTCAGTCCCCCTACTTCACTTCCCTTCCCCTCTCGTCCCTTTCTTTGCTTTCTCACTCATTTTCCTCTCTTCTCTCACCGCACTCCACTTCAGTTTCATTTTTTAAGAATACAGCTCTTTGATGAGAATTGGAGGTAGTTCTTAAAAGAACTTTTTTTTTCTTCTTTTTTCCTTTTTTTTCAACAGAAACAAAAACAGGGATTGGGAAACTGCTCAACAGGAGCAAAAAAAAATAATCAAAATTAGGACTGGAGTTGGCAACGGTGGTTGTGTATTGCTCGAGCATAACACTTTGTTCCCCATAACAAATTAGCTGATCAAATTTTTTGCATTTAATTACGGCTTCATTAAATGTAGGCTGAATGTTAGGGATCAGCTCTTCTGGTCGCCCCCTCACCGATGTAGTTGGTCCTCCGGTTGAAGTAGAGGCACCATCCCTGGGAGCCTCTTGTGCCAGAGCTCTGACACTCTCCCGGGCAAAGTTCAGGGGGTGCATCCTCTCGACGTGGCGAATCAGGGTGGAGTTCCCGAATGAATAATTTTTGGTGGGGTCACCCCGTGAGAGGACTGTATGACAAATCCGGCACTCCACCTTTGGAGCATTTACTTTTTTTATCATCTGGAATGGAAAAAAACTTCCATATGAAGTGTTCTTTTACCCGGGGCGGAGGAACCTCTTCATCAATAAATGTTTCTGTGTCATCATCACTGCTGGATGTTCTGGCAGCCATGGTAATCCAACAAAGATCCAAGAGCAAAATGTCAGGTCTTGCAGTCACAAAAGTGAAAGAAGAAGTGAAGGAAATGGTTGGGGATTTCATTCTTTGTAAAAAAAACTGTTAGCAACCAATGAAAAGAGTTATTTTAAGGTCACATGACTTGACGCGCTTACGCTGCGCGCACCGGAACGCTTCCGGGGGCGCTTATGCTGCGTGAACGTAGGCGCTTCCGGGGGCGCTTAGGCGGCGCGCCTGAGTGACGTTTTGATAGCTTTACGGAAATGTTAATTCATTTTCATTTCGTAAATCAAAAATACTGCTTTTATAAGTATGGTACTAAATGTCTTGCATTATTATTTACTTTTCATACATATTTTTTTTAACAAATGCAGAAATAGCGCTCTCAGTGCGCTCTCCGGAGAGCTTACTGGTGCGCGCACCCTGAGCGCCCCATGAAAAAATTATTTTTAAAAAAAACATTGGAAAAATATTTTTCAAAAATAAATTATTATTAATTAATACTTACACAAAACAGCAAAAAAAATCGTAGGTTACAAACTCGATATAGAAAGGAATTAGCTTTTAAAAAACCTTTGAAATTCAGTGAAAAAAACAGGTTTTACAATCGTTATAGTTAGGAATTAGCATTTAAAAAACCATTGAAATTCAATAAAAAAAAACATAGGTTTCACATTTGTTATAGTTAGGAATTAGCATTTAAAAAACCTCTGAAATTCATTAAAAAAACATAGGTTTCACACAGTTATAGTTAGTTGAACATTTTACTCATACAAAACCATTGAAATTCCCACGTTATAGTTAGTTGGACTCACTAAACTCGTGCGCCCGCAATCCACTGCTGATGATGTCACATATTACATCATTCATGACATGGTCAGTGACATTACTGATGACATCTCAAATGACATCACTGATGACATCACTGATGACATCATCTATGTGATAATATAATGCACCTCCTCACACTCAAATCTAATCTTTGATACATTCAGTATTGAATACAGACTAACATTCCTGAAACCATTGACACACCAATACTAGTTACTACATACAAATCCTAAGTTTACACACACATCCACTCATTCACCCATCCAATCACTCATACATACAGTCACTCATCAATACAACACTATCATATGCACTCATACACCTATACAGACACTGACACACTACCACTCAATCATGGACTTACTTACAAACCTAGTTAGTCATGCAAAGAATCAATCACACTCCCATTTCCTCTTCTATACAGTTATACACACAACACCTTACTTATTCAAACATATACTAACACATACTTACTCTCTTTTACAATCACTGATACAAGTACACATTGATCCATACAGTCACTTACGCGATCACAGACTCTCATGTATAGTCATTGATATATGCCAACTCTCAAATGCACTGTGTTTTACATTTGTACTTACTTGGACATGTAACACTGAGATATCCATTCACTCCCCACACACCCATGCACACAGTCAACCGTCCATACAGCTATTTCCACCTGCACTCTTGAACCCATACACCAAGTGAATCAACTGCTCACACATCTATGCACAGAGTCACACACCTCCCAGCCACTCCCACACACACTCACCCTCACATACAAATACTAGGGCAACCAATCAATAACCCATATAGCCACTTATATAGCTACTAATCAACACATGCAGCACCTTACACAACTACAGACATAATGATGCACACATACAGACAGTTTAGTCACTAACCCATGCATTCAGTAGGACACATTTAATCACTCACTCATACAGACAGTCACGCACCAACTAAATCCTTCATCCAGACACTTATACACCCACTCCTTCTTGAATATGTAAAACATATTTAAACTTTACAGTAACACACAAATGAAGTATAGAACTTTACAGAAACACAAAGACACTGGATGATGTCATCAGTGATGTCATCAGTGATGTCATTTGAGATGTCATCAGTGATGTCATCAGTGATGTCACTGACCATGTCATGAATGATGTAATATGTGACATCATCAGCAGTGGATGGCGGGCGCTCGAGTTATAGTGAGTCCAACTAACTATACCGTGGGAATTTCAATGGTTTTGTATGAGTAAAATGTTCAGCTAACTATAACTGGTGTGAAACCTATGTTTTTTTTAATGAATATATATATATATATATATATATATATATATATATATATATATATATATATATATATATATATATATATAGAGACGTGACCCAGAAGAGAGATTTGAGGGAGCACTTTAATGCATAGGAGTCTCCGGCAGATGCATTTCGGCACATTTTGGAGGTGGTAGTCATAAACTTCATGCGCAAAGCCAGAGCGCAAGTACGTGCACTCACGCCGTTCATGTGGTATGGACTCGCTGGCAAGCTCGTGTGAGCATTCTGTTTATTGCTGTAGCAAAATTGTCCATTACCCACCAGGACGCTTGGTCTACAACGCGGTCAGTGGATAAGCCTATCTGCTGTTTGGGTGACCGGAATACCGCGCCAACCCCCGCAAAGGACACCAGGCAGAGCGGTGACGGCGGAAAAAGGAAGGGGGACCCGAGGGGGCACCGAAAAGCAAAGGTGTCTCACCTACCAACAGACTTCAAAGGCTGCGCCTGTCACAGGAGCCGACTTGAACTTTCATCACGCCACAGCAGTTTGCAATTCCCTCGAGGCACACCACTGGGGCCTTGTGGGAGGTGTAGTTCCACCACATGGGATTACACAAGTCTGATGGCTGCACAACGTGTGGGCGGAGTATGGTTCCTGTGTAAAACAACGTGACAGGCAGAACATTCACAGCATAGGGAGCAGCTGGAGAGGGGCGCTGAGGAAGGCATAATGTGCCGAAATGCATCCGCCGGAGACTCCTATGCATTAAAGTGCTCCCTCAAATCTCTCTTCTGGGTCACGTCTCTTTCGTTTGGAGGAGGTGGTAGTCATATATATATATATATATATATATATATATATATATATATATATATATATATATATATATATATATATATATATATATAGTTATAGATAGAATTTTGTATATATATATATATATATATACACATATTACCTACTGGCGGTCGCCAGTAGGTATATATAGTTAGGATTTTTTTCCTATGGGATTTCTGAAAATTCTATGTTGAATAACTTTGGCGTTTGTGGACGGAATCGGCTGAAATTTTCAGGAAAATGACACATATTGTTTCTGAGCAGCCCCTGAAAATTTGGGGGGGGTTTCGTCAAGGGGGGGCCGAGAAAAAAGGGGGGTCCCAAAACATGTTTTTCCCATTCATTTTTCCATAGGGCGGTTGGAATCACTTTTAGCTCGAACGGCTGAATGGATTTACACGAAACTTGGCAAAATTGTAGATTTGGTTTGCCCGACGTGCCTTTGCTATGTCTCAATATAGGTGCTCCAGTGGATTTTGAGAAATTAACATTTGAAAAAGCAGATATATCTGTGACAGCGCTCCGGTTAGCGCCCCGGTTCGCGTTCCTTACGCGTAACGGAACTTCGCGAGGAGAAGCGGATTGGCTCCCCGGTGACTATAAACATTCTAAACAGTCCGGAGTGGCCGCCATCTTGTGTCTCGGTAGGATCAAGACACAAGAGGTGGAAAAAACAAAGTGGGAAATGAGCATAAGGGGGCAGAGTACATCCTCCCTGACCCCCTAGGTTTGATAAGGGGGCTTTAAAAGGGCCCCGTGGGGCAAAAAAAAAAAATTATTATCGTTTTTTATGCGGGGGGAGCGCCCGGTACGCGCACCGGGAAGCGGTCCGGGGAGCGTAATATACGGAAAAAAGAATGAAAGAATGTTCAAATATTGTATGTTTATTGATTGTTCTTTTTGTTGTATTTTTTTTTATTTTTATTTCTTTAAGTGCCAACATGTAGGTACCAATGCAGAGTCTAAAAATAAATATACACCGTTTTCTTTGGAGATATCTTGCATGTTGTTTCAGAAGTTATTGTGGTATATGGAATTCATAGCATAGTCTGTCAGGAAAGCAGAAAGAACATGGAGGCAGGAGATGATAAAGAGATGTTAAATACACATTGGAGATAATATAGTGGGAGAAAGGAAGTAACTATGAGCAAACTTACTATGTAACACAAAAAAAGTTGTACAGTATATTTTAAGTCTCAGTTTATATTTTATCTTTTTGGGTACTATTTCATAATTTTCATATTAAAAAGAATAATGTCTCAAACAATTTTAACTTTTAAAATTTAAATTTATTGTTCTGATTTTTCATAATCTAAGAGAATTTGTAGCATTAAATCATCAGGAATGTCCTCCTTTTCATTCCAAGAATCACATTCTTCAGCACATTTAATTAATTCTTCGTCTAATGTGTCATCCAAAAAGTCAATTTCTTCATTTTCTTCCTTTGGATTGTTTTCAATCTTAATTTGAAAGGAAATATTATTTTCTTTCTGTTGTGCTTCCATTTTCTTGCTGTAAATTGCATAAAAAAATATATCAGTGGAGATAGGGCACTGTTGGGTTTAAGTTCACACAGGTGCTTGTGAGTTTTTAACAGTGAAGTAATCTTTGGGCAGTGCATGGTTTCAGGCAGGAAGTAAAACTATTAAAAAGTGCCTGTGATGAAGGCTAAGTAAATTCATAATTATACCACAGAAGCCTAACTCAATCAATAATTTAAATAATTAAGTCTTTCTCAATGACTAACTCTTATAGAGGGACAGTATGTAACTATCTGAAAACGTTTTCCTTATTTAATTTAAAGTGCATAACATAGTTCTCCTTTCAAATTTTTAAAATTATATCTTACCTTTGAAAAAGAAGTTAAAGTTCACAGTCAAAATGCTCTTGAAATGTACTTCAGGAAGTAGTAGTCAAAATGGCTGTGTTTCTCTCTCTTTCTTTATATATATTCAGGTACATAACCAATCAAATGTCATGAAATAATAGTAGAAAATGAAAGTAACATTTTAATTGGTTGTCAATTCTAACACTTAATATGTGTTTCTGTCATGTAATTTACCTCAGGATATTTAGTCAGTCCTACAGCATGATTTTCTCAATGGAATTCCATCAAATTTGGGTAAATGGTAGGGACTGCTATGTAGTAGGGCCTATTCTATATTTGATGAAAGTGTCTCCAGTGGGTTTTCTGTAAATTACTTTCCCACCTTTTTTTAGTGAGCGCTCACCGGTGCGCGCACCGGTACGCGAACCGGCAGCGTTACGGGAGTCCACCATTTTTTGTATCGGTAGAATTGAGACACAAGATGGAGAAGAAACAATGTTCGGAATGGGTAGAAGGGGGCACGGTAGACACTTTGTGACCCTCTAGGTTTTCTGAGGGGGGCTTAGGACGCTCATATAGGCAAAAAAAAAAAAAGAAAAATTGAAAAATTTCGCTGGGGAGCGCCCGGTACACGCACCGGTAAGCGAACCGGGGAGCGTACTTTGATGAAAAATAGTGAAAAAAGTTAGAAAAAGATTAACGTTTAGAATGATCAGAGGTAGGGTAGCTCTGAAAATAGCTATTGGGTTCTGTGGCTGATTTAGGTACCTACAAGTAGGTTCCAATGCACAGTTTTAAATAAAGGAGGAATATTCTATTCCCCTCATCTGAGAAGTGCATACCATCTCCTCTGTAGATGTCTTGCATGTCGTAACGCAAGTTATTGTTGTATATTGAACCCATTCCACAGTGTCTCATGTAAGCAGAAACAGATTTATTCACATGTTTCCATGCTTTCTCAAATTGTGGACAAAATTGGTTGGACCAGTTCCATTTCTGTCTTTGGCATATATTGGAATATACCAAGGCAGTTTGGGGAAAAAGTGTCATCAATTGATGAAAGGTGTCCTTTAAAAGCATTTCCAGACCAACCCCAGTCATAGTGCCCAAATCATTTCCACCATAGTGCACTATTAAGAGGTCAGGGTTTGGCAGATGCATAAAACAATTATAATTAAAACATATAAAATATATTTTTCATTTAAAAGAAGAATACATTTTACAGCTTTTGATATTTGCTATTAAAAAACCATTGAAATTCACTGAAAAAACCATAGGTTATAGACCATATATAGTTAGGAATTAGCATTTACAAAACCTTGAAAATTCACTGAAAAAACCATAGGTTATAGACCATATATAGTTAGGGATTAGCATTTACAAAACCTTATTTTACTCACACAAAACCATTGAAATTTGCATATATAGGTAGTTGCACTAACTATATATCGCGCACCCGCAATCCACTGCTGATGATGTCACATATTACATCATTCATGACATGGTCAGTGACATCACTGATGACATCACTGTCGACAACTCAAATGACATCACTGACAACATCACTGATGACATCATTCATGTGATAATACGATGAACCTCTTCAGACTCTAATATAACCTTAGATACACTCAGTGTAAACAGACACTCACAGACTGTCACTCATCCATGGAGTTACTCACACACCTAGTCAGTCATGCAAAGAATCAATCACACCTCCATTTCCTCAACTATACAGTTATACACACCTTACTTATTCAAACATATAATAACACATATTTACTCTTTTATACAATCCTTGATTGAAGTTCACAATGATCCATACAGCCATTCACACATTCGCTGGCTCTTATGCACAGTTATTTATATATGTCAACTCTCACATGTACTGTGTTTTACATATGTACTTACTTTGACATGTAGCACTGAGATATCCATTCACTCACCAATACACTCATGCACACAGTCAACTGCCCATACAGCTGTTTCCACATGCACTTTTGAACCCATACATCTAGTGAATTAACTGCTCACACATCTATGCACAGAGTCATACACCTCCCAGCCACCCACACACATACTCAGTCTCCCATACAAATACTTGGGCAACCAATGAATAACCCATATAGTTACTCATATAGCTACTGATTAACACATGCAGCAGTTTACAGAACAACAGACATAATGATGCACAAATTAAGACAGTTTAGTCACTAACCCATGCACTCAGTGAGACACATTTAATCACTCTCTCATACAGTCAGTCATTTTTTTTTTTTTTAAATATATTTTTATTGCAGGAATCAGTAAATTGTTACAAAGCGACCAGCATTATAAGGTCAATCAAAATTAGCAGAATACATCCCTCCGTCCCCCAGCAGGATGAACCATTACACAGCCATTTAGCCCACAACCCAAGGGTCGGGCAACGATACCCAATGGGGACTCAACAGGAAGTCGAAACCGGTCCGGATGATCCACTATCCGTCATCTGCTTTTCTAAACCATCCTACAAAGAAAGCCAAAAGAAAACCCCCCCTCAAAACACTATGAACCAAACCAGAACCCCCCCCCAACCCCGCCATCAGTGCACGGTAACAGCCGTAATAGGATCTGTGAGAGGACCCATGAGGAAAGCAACAGACATATAAAGTGCAATCGTCTATCGGGACTCGGGGCGAGCTGCAGCTTCACTTTCGGAATCGCTGGGAGCGCAATAATCCCTGAGGGCCTGCACTAAAGTCTCCCATTCTAGCGCTGCCTCCTGCGCCTTCTCGTTGTGTTGTCTCCTAGCTAACTGGTACCGCAGCATGCTTTCCCCCGCCGCCCATTTCAAGAGTTCGCTGTGCCATCGGGCCCCCGTCGGACCAACCCGTGCCTTCCAATTCCTGGACACCTCCGTTTAGCAAGGAGAAGCCCCAGATCAATGAATTTACTAGTGATTTTATTTTTGGGGGTATGTGGGAACCAGTGCAGGAGCCCCACTGCCGCATCAACCGATAAGGATCTCCCCGTTACCTCCTCCAGGGTATCCCCCACTCCCAGCCAGTAGGAGGACAGCCCCGGGCAGGACCACAACATATGAAGAAGGTCTGCATCAGGCGCCTGGCACCTGGGGCAGTCCGCGGAGTCCGTGGCAAAATATTGTTGGATCTTCGCCGGGGTCAAATATGCCCTATGGAGTACGTAGTAGTGGACCAATTGAAAGCGGGCGTGGCGCGTGCCCTTCCAGGCCCGCCTCATGAGTTGGGACCAGGTCGTCTCCGGGATCTCCTTCCCTATGTCTTCCTCCCAACGGGTTCTTAAAGTAGTGAGGGGGGCCAACCCCTCATTGAGCAGTCTGCCGTATAGGCAAGTGACCGCCTTAACAGTTCCCGCAGACATCATAACGTACTGGCACACCGGGGAAGTAGGAGGTTCCTCCTGCCCGTGCTTCCAGTGCGCCTGAATCGCTCGGACCAGGGCCGAGTGCAAAAGAAAATCGCCGCGAGGAACCTCGAAGCGGTCAATGAGCTCCTGAAAGGGCAAAAGCGCCCCGTCCTCGTAAAGGTCACCCACCAACTGTAGGCCCACGTCCTCCCAATCCGCTAATCGTGACCAATCACCGCCATGAGGCAGGGCCGTCAGCATGCCCAGAGGTATTTCGGGTGCATACGGTATCCGCAACTGGCCCCAGGCGTGGGCTCGGTTCCAACACAAGCGAATGGTCTTCTCTTCAAGCGCCAAGTCCTGCAAGGCCAAACGCTGTCGCAGCGCTATGAAGGAGAGAACATGCCTAGCTATCCCTGTGCCCCTCCTGTCCTCTGGGCCTCGGAATTCCCTGGCGACCTCCTGGGTGAAGGTCTGCAGCTGCGCTGCCAAGTAATACTTTTCAAAGTCCGGCACCGCCAGCCCACCCTCAGCTTTCGGCCTCGTCAGGGTCTTGAGGGCCACTCTTCGGCGGCCCGAACCCCAGAGGAATCCGACCACCATTGACCGTAACAGTCGAAATGTGGCTGGCGGGATCCAAATCGGCAGCGCCCGGAAATAATATAGCAACCGGGGAAGCGCCACCATTTTAAGCAAAGCGATCCGTCCAGCTACCGAGAGCGGTAGAGTAGCCCAGAAGTCCATGCTACCACGCAGCGCGCGAGTGCTGCGAGCTATGTTTCCATCCAGGAGGTCTGACGGTTCATGGTAGACGTACACCCCCAGGAACTTAAAGCAGTCAGATTCCCACCTAATCTCTCTACTGATATCAGGGCTAGGTGTACCCTTGCGAACCGGGAAAAGACAGGTCTTAGCCCAATTCACCCGAAGGCCCGAGACCTCCCCAAACGCCGTGAGTGCCGTCGCAGCTCCATTCAGGGCAGCAACCGGGTCCTCAAGGAAGAGCAACAGGTCATCAGCGTACAGCGAGATATAATGTGGGCCCGAAGGCGTCCATAAGCCATTATAGTGGGCTCCCGACCGGAGTAGCAGCGCCAGAGGTTCCACCGCTAACGCTAAGAGAAGCGGGGACAGTGAACAACCCTGTCTCGTGCCTCTCTCCACCGGATATTGCGAGGAGATCAGCGGGCCTGCCCGTACCCTGGCCGACGCTGAGGCATACATTACCGTGGTCCATCTGACGAAACCCTCACCTAGGCCGAATCGTAGTAATACTGTGCGCAGGTAGTCCCATTCCAGGCTGTCAAAAGCCTTCTCCAAATCTACCGAGAGGACTACCGGGCATGGGGCGTCCACGAGCGGTTCTCCCAGCAAGCGGAACAGCCTACGGATGTTCATGGTCGTGTTTCGCTTGGGGATGAATCCAGCCTGGTCCTCATGTACCAGAGAGCTCATGTGACCTAGCAATCTCGATGCCAAGATGCTGCTCAGTATTTTATAATCGACCGTCAACATTGATAAAGGACGGTAGGACGCCGGATCGGACGAGTCCCTTCCCGGCTTGTGGAGGGGAACCACTAAGGCCTCGCACATCGAGCCGGGGAGCCGACCAAGCCGCTTCGCCTCTCTGTAAACGATCAGCAACCTCGGTGCCAGGAGATCAGCATAAGCGGCATAAAATTCAATCGGAAGGCCGTCCAGACCCGGGGTCTTATTCCTCGCCATCTTTTTAATGGCGCTGCGAATCTCCCCCAGTTCAATGTCAGAACCCAGGGCTTTCGCTACGTCAGGTTCCACCATTGGGAGCTCTAGGGGTCGCAGGTAGTCATCAAGCCGGTCGGGGTCTCTGGCAGAGCGACTGCGGTACAAGCGTTCATAATAGTGCAGGTAACAGCTCAGAATCTCAGGCTGAGTGTGCACTTCGGTCCCATCCGCCGTACGCATGGACGTCGTCATAGAGGTCTGGCGCGTAGGATTAGCTAGCCACGCCAGCAATGCGCTCGATCTATCCCCCTCTGCGAGGGACCTAACAGTATAGGCCTTATAGTCGAAACAGCGCAGCCATTCGACCTCCGCCGCTACCGCCTCCTTCGCCGCTGCCGTGCGTTCCTGGAGTTCCGGGCGCCCGGGGCGGCGGAGTTCCAACTCACGGAGTTTCCGATCGGCCATTTCTAAATCGCCAAGGATGATTCGCCTCATGCCCACCTTCTTGGAAATGCAGAAGCCCCTGACCACCACCTTAAAAGCGTCCCATTCTAGCGCCCTCGAACCCGCAGTGCCCCCGTTGGATGAGAAGTAGTCCAAGATCTTGTCTTCTAGGTCCGCTTTAAATACAATGTCCTCTAAGATTTCGGGACGCAACTTCCAGGTGGGCACAGCAGGCACCCCCGGAAACCAGCGAAGGTCCAGCAGGAGAGGGTTATGATCTGAGATGGTCCTGGTCAAATATTCAGACCGGACCGCCGCTGAAACCAATTCTGCCGAGCCCAGAAACCCGTCCAGTCGGACGTGTAACTCGTGCAAGCCTGAGAAGTAGGAATAGTCCCTAGTGTCGAGGTGCTGCGCCCTCCAGATATCCGTCAGACCCCAGTGCGTCTGCCAGTCCCTCCTACCTTTAGCCACACGGCGAACCGGAGAGTCAGGGAGGGGGGGATGTGAGCGGTCATTTTCCACATCTACTACTGAATTGAAATCCCCGCCGAGCAGGAAGGGCCCGGAAAAGAAGTGGGCCAACGAGCCCGATAACCTGGAAAGGAAGGCAAGCTGGTCCACATTGGGTGCATAAACACAGCAAACGTTTAGGTCCCTCCCCCCCAGAGTGCCCGAAATGGCCACGTATCGACCCTCCGGATCCACCACTGATTTCGTAACCTGAAAAGGAACCCCAGCTCTGATCCAAATTAGCGCCCCCCTGGCATACGCGGAGTACGAAGTGCAAAAGACCTGCCCCCTCCACCTACGCTGTAGCGCCGCCCCTTCCGCCTTGTTAAGATGGGTCTCCTGCAGCAGCGCCATTTGCACCCCTCTACGCACTAAATAAGCGTGGACTTTGTGACGTCTAGACATAGTGTGAAGCCCCCGTACATTCCAAGTAATGCATTTCACATTAGCAACATCAGCCATTGTCCCATATTGTTCGTGCAAAGTCTCTCCATCCGGGCCCCAACAAAGAAAGAGCAACAGTCAACCCAGCACTGATGGCGGCCATTTACCCCAACCAAAACACAACAACCCCGGTTCGACCCAAACCCTTGCCCACCCTCCCCAGAACAGGACCCAAATAGTACCATCTAGTTCCCATCCAAACCATACCCCCAGCAAACCCTCTGTCCCCGACTAATCCTGCAGTCGCCACCGCAGGAAGGCCTTAAGGGCCAGGTGCGGGCTGGGCGTTGGCAATGGGCCCTCGATGCTCGGGCTACCGAGACTAGAGTGAGCCCAAAACAATAAGGGAAAACCCTCAAGGCACGAGCAGGGCACCCCACCTCCACTTCCCCGGGGATCATGAGCAATCGCCTATCCCCGCCACCCCGCTGCGGGCCCCCACTCAAATGGACGCAGCCCACCCCGTCAACCCTGTCCATCCAGAAGGTCCTCAACCGAGTTCGGAGTGATCACCGGCGTGTGGACACTGTCGGTCACCGATTCCTCCGAGTCCGTTGGTACCCCCTCGTCACCAAGGTCCGCTCCCTCTTCAATGGTACCATCCCGTGAGCCAGACAGCGCAGATAACACCTCCAACACTCCCTTCCGCTCCGTCGACGTCTCCGCAGTCGAGGGTCCGCCTGACCGGCCACGGCGACTCCGAATTCTTTTGGACCGCCGTCGCTGTCCAGGCTCCACTGCTAGTTGAGATGAGGAGCCAAAGCCATCCTTTCCGGCTCTATAGAGCTCGAGCCAGTTACAGACATCCTCCGGGGAATCAAAGAACTGAGTCTTGTCATCGACAATTATGCGGAGCCTTGCAGGAAACAGGAGCGAGTATTGGATGCCCTCGCTCCGGAGCTCGCGCTTGACCGCCAGGAATGAGAACCGCCTGCGCTGGGTCTCATAGGTGTAGTCCGGGAAGATATTCACCTGGCTGTTCGCCACCTTGAAGGGGCCATTATGTCTGGCGGCATTAAGGATGACTTCTCTGTCCCGAAAGTGCAATAACCGTGCCACTACCGGTCGCGGGGCTCGGCCCTGTTGCGGCGGCCTCGCTGGGACTCTGTGTGCTCGCTCCAGGGTGTAGAAGGAGGATAGACCCTCCGGGGCCACCGTGTCCCGTAGCCAGGCTTCCAAGTAGGCCACCATGTCGCCATCTTCAATCTTCTCCGGCAGGCCCACCACTCGAATGTTATTTCGCCTGTTGCGACCTTCCGCGTCCTCCGCTCGCCGCTCCAGGGCATCAATCCGGGATAGGGCACCCTTCATCGTCGCGGCCAGGGTTCTCTGTGCCGGCTCCAAGGTTTTTATCGAGCCCTCCACTTCCTTGACCCTATCCGAAAGCTTGCTGTGGTCCGCTCTAAGGAGGCCCAGACTCGTCGCCACCTGGGCAATGTCCTGTTGGAGGGCCGAGCGTGTGGTCGCGATCGCCTCCAGGACCCGGTCAAATTGTTGCTGCAATGGCGCACCACCAGAACTCTCCGGGTCCCCACGTTCTTCTTTGTCCGGGGCCTCCGAGTCCGAGGCGGCTGGGGTGGTCCCCTTGGCTCCCCTCAGTTTCCCCATGGCGCAGGAGTCACACGGTGGAGAGCCAGTCAGAGGCGCCACCGAGTGCGGGTGTCGGCTATGTCTCTCTCGGCTAGTGGCCTTCGGGCCGAGGGCGGGTGATCTCCGTCTCCAGGGCCTGTTGGACCTCCACAACTTCGGGCCGCGCCACCACCGCGTCGTCGGAGGGCACTGAGGAGGAGGCGGGGACAATCGGCGCCAGGTCGGGCAGGCCCGCTTGGCCGATGAGGATCTGGAACGGGGGTCACCAACACCACCGGAGACTTTGTGGCGCCAAGGCGCCGTGCTGCCCATGGAAGTCAGTCACTCGGGGGTATGCAGCCAGGCGCGGCTCAGGGGGTCGGCACCGCAGCCAGGGCCATCAGGCTTCCGTGAGTCGAGGTCCACTGTAGTGTGGGCATCCGATCATCCAGGAGCGATCACCGTGTTCTAAATCCGATCAGAACGACACCCAGACCATCACATCACAGGGAAATGAAAAGGTGGAGGGTGCGCTGTAGCTAACGACGCTCCTCCAGGCTAAAGGTCCCGACCAAGGGGACAAAGAGGTCCGGGCGCCATGTTGGGCCGCACTCCGCGGGTCCACAAACTTCGACTTTCCGTCGGATCAACTCATGTTCGAGTTGCACCAGGTGCCTCGGCAGGTCCCAATCAGTCTGATCGACGGTTTGCGGGGACTAGGGTGCCCCACGGCCTCCGATCCGCAGGATAATCACGGGCTCAGTCCCGGAGCCGAGCTCTCAGGCGACCATCGCCATCGGCGTCCAAACCACGCCGCCTCATACAGTCAGTCATGCACCTACTAAATCCTTCATCCAGACACTTATACATCCACTCATTCTTCAATATGTAAGACATATTTTAACTTTACAGAAACATACAGTCACTGGATGATGTCATCAGTGATGTCATCAGTGATGTCACTGACCATGTCATGAATGACGTAATATGTGACATCATCAGCAGTGGATTGCGGGTGCGCGATATATAGTTAGTGCAACTAACTATTTATGCGAATTTCAATGGTTTTGTAAATGCTAATCCCTAATTATATATGGTCTTTAACCTATGGTTTTTTCAGTGAATATATATATATATATACACACTGAAGAAAAGGTTAAAGTAATGTCATGGTTAGTTAAATATGGCAGTGACAACATTTTCATTTTGAACAAAAAAAAAGCACAGAAATTCACCAGTTTGCAAAGCAATTTATAACTTGCATCCCTGCAAAGCACCGCTATGACCTCCCATATTACATCACTCATGGCATTTTCTACGGCATTTATATATATGGTAGTCGCCAGTGGGTATAGTTAGGACCTAGTTTCCTAGGGGGTTCATTTTGTCATAGAAATTATGGTTAGTGCTGTAGAAAGAAAAATTAGGACACATTTTAGGTACTCAAATATCTTCCTCTTCTAGTTCATTAAAACATTCTGACATGCAGACTGAAACATGCATTTTCAACACCAGCAGCAGACTGCCAGTTCTATCCCAGGTATTTAGCAGATTTACTACAGTGTTCTTATTAACAACTAGGGTACTAACATTCTGAATTTATGCCAAAAGTGTGGCACATCTGTGCGCAATCATGATAGAATCGAAGTGGAAAACTGAAAGCATTTTCTGAGGATACTGCAGCAAATGAGAAAATTAGGGAGCTTCATAACAAATAAGTCTCCAAAGATGGCCACCAGAGGAAAGGAGCCCAATTAATACAAATATTACCCAAATGTATCTTCAGTATAGCCCAATGACAGCAGTGTGCAAAACACTTATGGGCAGGAAATGGCCAGGCACCGCTGCAAATTCTGTAGCTCCCCGGTTGCAAAGTATGGAGCTCTGGCTGTAACGCCACATCCTTTCCCCTAATTGTAACATATGATCAAGTGATCATCTAAATAAAAAAACATAAAGATAGCAAATAATTTAAAAGTGCTTTGTTGCTATTTAAGAATTTAAAAAAATGCCCTCATTTTAGTTTTAGTTTTTTGGAGCACTAACCATACTTTTTATTGGAATAACACCCTCTCATTTTTATAATTTCTAAAGGAAATGCTTTAGGCATTACAGTTTTAATTACATCAAAGTGACATCAGGTGTGCAACAGTTTTGTAACAAATATAGAATGTTAGCAATCTAGTTGTTCATTAGAATACTGGGGAGAGCAGAGGTCAGGAGCAAAGACTTGGTTAATTGAGGGCAGGGAGGAGGGTGCAGAGGAAACACGTTGACCATGTTAGGCAGGCAGGAGGGGCAGTGGCAGCACAATGGACCAGAGGACAGGGAGGAGGGGGACAGGGGCAACAAACCAACTATGTAAGACAGGCAAGAGTGGCTGAGGCAATTTAACAAACTATTGTGGGCAGAAGGAAGAGGCAGTGGCGGTATAACCACGCATGCCAACCCAAGTCAGGCAGGAGACGCAAAAAAATGTTACGCTCAAAAGGGCTTTATTTTATCTGCCTCCTGCCTAAAGTTTTTTTTTTCAATGTGATTCAATGGGGAAAATCAATTCCCCAGGTTTGTTTAAAAAATCTCCCTCTTACCAAGTTCAAATTGTTGGCAAGTATGGTACATTGGATCACAGAGGGTATGCTCGTCATTTGTTGCAACAACATCCTGTTCCCCCATAAGCAGAGGATTGTAGATAGCTCATTGTGGCCTTCAATTCCACCTTTGAAGGCAGAGTTCAACAAACTACACAGACTCATAGCATTTTTGTTTCAAAAAGAGATAGTTCTCCGATCTCACAAATCCTTCGAATTGCAGGTGACCGTCTAGTAAAATACAGTCATTGTTAAACACAAAACTACCTCTGCATTTCAGTGAATTTGTGCATCAAATTTTTAATGCATCTAACTCGCCCGGTCTTGCACATTTTGTGGTTCCAGCCTATTCAGTTAATTTAAAACTGTCTTTATATTAATAACAGCTTTTATTCATTCCATTTTTCCAGTATGTTCAGAGGATGTCCGCTGCTGTTATTCCTCGTTTGCGGCATTCTCATCCTATTTCTTCTTCTCCACAATGGATGTTCCATTTGCAAGCCCTCTGGGCCAGTGAATGCTCCAACACTATTGTGAGTGCATGCTTTAATATTTTGGAATAATTCTACTACAAGAACTGGATCTGGATTGGTCACTAACATTCTGACCTGCCTGGTGCAACCCATGTTCCACTGCCTCTGATGTCCCATTTAATAGGCACTGGATATTTGCTTGGCTTTGCAGACGCCCACTGCCATGGACAATGAACTGCGAACAAGTCTCTCTGGAATGTTTTACTTTTGCAAGCTTTTTAGCTGCAGCTGTTAGGAAGAGGAAAACATGAGCTGTTTAAACACTTGCATATGTGGGCTCTATGTTGCACTGTTTGGTAATGATTTTATTACATGCATTAGATGCATTGTGATACTTTTATGATGGAGATTTTAGGGAATGTTTATTTATATATTTATTCATGATCCTTTTTCATGCCTGATTTTATTGTCTGTACTCTTATGCTTTTAATTATTTAATTATTAAGTATTTTTACAAACGCAGTCTCTAAGCAACACATTTTCTAGACTGTCACATGGGTTTGTGGCTTCTCCACAATGTGAGGTTTGATCCTCCCACTTTTGAGTAAATGTGTGCATCGGCACATGGATCACAGAATACAGGCTCTACTAACATGGATGCACCTTACACAGTAGCTATCTCAGCATCAGATGAAACCGAGGATCATGTCTAGTCTTTGGAACTTGTAACTTGAGCTCATCATCTTCTGTGTTGTCGGGACTCCTTTTTGGAGTTTCTAGACCTTTGAATATGCGAGTGACTTCTTGCATTCCTCTGAAGCACCATAATTTGACTATTTTTCTAAATTGACAATTCATTTTCTAGATAATATCTTCCCAATATAATTTTATGAATTGTGCTTTGAGTTGGTTTATCTTCCAATTACATTTGTATTTTTTATTGCTCTATTGTGCTATTATTCTGACCAGAGGGAGAGTGTTGTGTTTCTCAGATGGCCCATTGTCGTTTTCCCTGTTAGCCTAATCATGCATGTTGTAGGCCAGTTTGGTTTTGCACACATTATTAAATATCACGCTTGCTTTCTGCCACATTGTATTTTGATACAGAACAAGCAAATATTTTCGCATTTTATTATTTTCCTGGGATTTAGTCTGAACTGCCTAAGCAAAGCCAAACAACATTGTCCCTTCTTATTTTCTCTGGTGAGACACTAGCAGCTAGACATAATAGGAGAATGCAGCTGCTGTTTTGAATACACATATCTTGTCATAAAACTAGGGACAGGGGTTCTTAAAAACAACAGACTCACAGAGTGAAGGTCCTGAGACAAGAGTGTTGCATTAGCCGAAATGTAGAACATCCACCAATGTATGCTAAGGTACGGTGTCCGCCACCGAACCCAGAGATCTATAATCTATAACCACTTAGCTTTAGTAGTGGGCAAAGGTTTAGGCAGATCTGTCAGATAACATGACAGGGCTCTTTATTGAATATGGATAATAAGCCATGTGGATGACATTATTGAGATGTATCTGTTTAATAATTGTGGCGCAATTATTGCATCGTAGAGCACAATAGTTTAAATAAACATTGTAAACTTCAATTGTGTCTCCTTTCAATTTTATTGTGGACAAGTACAAGTGAGAGAATGAAAGGGTGTGTCACGTTACATCGATCCCTGAGAGGGTCGAGAGTGTTGTGCTCTGGGGTGCCAAATCACATGTCTTCCTGGAAAAGTTAGGAGAGCAAGTGAGGCTCTAAAGCTAGCCGGACTCAGCCTCATAGATACTGATGTGGTATAGTGACTCTGTCCCCTGCATACTGATCTTCTATGGTCCTAAGCATAGTTCTGTTCCTGAGCAGAATACCTGCAACAGTATTACATCACTCATGACATGGTCAGTGACATCACTCATGGCATCACTGATGACATCTCAAATTACATCATCCAGTGATTGTGAGTGTTTTCTAAAAGATTATGAGTGTTAAACATATATTCTACTAAGGTGCTACAAAAGTTAAATTACTATACCTTGTGTACTGCTAATGAATGATACTATTTCTAACATATATTATGTGAGTGGCTGTGTGACAGTGTGCATCCATGTATGAGTGGGTGTTTGGATGACTGTATAGGTGTGTGAGAGGCTGTATGGGTGAATCAGGGGGTGGCTGAGTACTTGTACGGGTGAATAAGTGAGTGTGTGAGTAACTGTATGGGTGTTGAAGTGGCTGTATTGGTGAGTGAAAGGGTGTTTTTATGGTTGTATGTATGTGAGTGTGAGTGAGATGTTGTTTTTATGGTTGTATGTATGTGAGTGCCTGTGTGAGTGGGTCTATGGATGAGTGAGTGTGTAAGTGTCTGTATTGGCGAGTGGGTGTATAAGCGGCTTTATAGGTGAGTAAGTGGTTGGACAGGTCTGTGAGTGGGTGTGTGAGTGGCTGTATAGGTGAGTGACTGTGTGTGTAGGTGGCTCTATGGTTGACTGAGTGACTGTTTGAGTGGGTGTATGGTTAACTGATTGGTTTTGTGAGTGGCTATATTGGAGAGGAGGTATCTATGTCAGCAGCTTTATGGATGAGCGTGTACACATGTGAGTGTGCATGGATGTGTGAGTGGGTGTCTGAGTGCTTGTATGGGTGGCTGGATGGCTCTACTGAGAGGAAGTATGGTTGAGTGACTAGGTGTGTGAATGGTTGTATGAGTGGATAAGTGGGTGTGTGAGTAGCTGTATGGGAAAGTAAATTGCACTGTCAGTGACTGTATGAGTGAGTGAGTGGTTGGGTGAGTAGGTATTTGGGAAGTGAGTGTCTGTGCGAACGGCTGTATGGGTGAGTGAGAGTGAGTGGCTCTGTGGATCAGCAAGTGGGTGTGTGAGCGAGTGTATGGGTGTGTGTGTTAGGGTATGAGTGTTTGTGTGGGAATGTTAGTGGATATATGAGTGGTTCTGTGGGTGATGTAATCAGTGATGTCAATTGAAGTGTCATCAGTGATGTCATGAGAGATGTCACTGACCATTTCATTAATGATGTAATATGTGAGGTCACAAGCAGTGCATTGCATGAGGGTAAATTATAGTTTAGCTCAGGTAACTATAACTGTTGAATATTACTGGCTTTGTTCAAGTGAAATCTGAGCCTAACTATAATGTTCAGATTTTACACACATGCCCTAAGGAAACTGTAACTCAGACTCCTGCCAAGAACAGTTTTCTCATCAATAATTTTATTGCAAATGCTGCAGTGATATTATCAATGTTGTCATAGAAGATGTCATGAATTATGTAATATGTGGGGTAATTAGCAGTGCATGGTGAGGGTGCAATTTATAGTAACCTTAGGGCTTGAGTTATCTATACCTGCTGCATTTCTATGGCTGTATGTGTCTAGCGCTGAACCTGGCTATAATGTCCCTGTAATCTTTGTTTTTTTAGTGAAAATCTATATTTTTTAAATTATATTTCCTAACTCTAATGTCCCTGTAACCTTGGTTATTTTTAGTGAATTTCTACGTTTTTAAATTCTATTTCCTAACTATAACGGCCCTGTAACCTTTGTTTTTTTCAAAGAATTTCTAGAGTTTTTTTCACGTAAAGTAATAATAAATTACCATACCTTAATCCAATCGCCACCATGCATGGCCTGTGTTCAACCCCCCGCATGAGGCCAATCCCATGCTGCATAAAGACTTTACTGTAAAAATGGCAAAAGACTTTGTCCCTTTCTAACTCGGTGTTGAAGGCACTGTGCTAAACCTATGCTTAGAAACTTTGCTAGAAAAACAAACATTTGAGGTGACCAGATTAAGAGTGTTGTGATGTTGCAGAGTGCTCTATATAGGAGCTGCTTCTTTTTTGCATAATGTACGTGACACTCTAAGCCTGAAAAGGTATTGTTGTGACATATACTGGGTGCTCCTATGCGTCTGGACAAAGTTAAAACTCTCTGAAAAGCTATAATGAAAGTGAAACATGTGTCAGGATTTGCTTTTATTCATTCTAGGTTAGCTTGCACAGTATTTGAGCAAACCAAAGCTGTAATACTGTGCCTGGAGTGGTAAAAGGTTTTTGTCATTTTACAGTACAGCTTGGATAGCATTAGCTAATCCTATGCTTAATGACTTTGCTGTTGAAATGGCAAAATACATTGTCTGTTTCTAGCTCTTCGGCGATGGCACTGTGATAATCCTATTCTTAAACATTTTTGTAGCAAAACAGACATTTGAGGTGAGCAGATTTACAGTGTTGCTGGTGTTGTAGGGTGCTCTATATTGGAGCTGCTCTTCACCTAATCTTGGGAAATATTTTATGTGCCAGTCTAAGCCTGAAAGAGTATTGTTATATATATATCTATAAATATATAATTACCTACTGGCGGTCGCCAGTAGGTACTTATAGTTAGGACCTGTTTTCCATTGGAAATGTGCAACATTCTATTCCCAATAACTTTGGCGCCGGTTTACGAATCTTCGCACAATTTTCAAAACTCGTGGGGTGCTCCGGTCCGCTCATATCTTGAAAGTTCCAGGGTGATTCGTCAAGTGGGTACTGAGAAAAAAGGGGGGTCCTACAACATGTTTTCCCCATTCAATTTCCCATAGGAAACTTTAGACACGGCTATAGCCCGAACTGCTGAAGGGAACTGCACCAAATTTGGCAAAAATGTAGCCCTTGGTTCAGAAATATCCCTTTTTGTTAAATGGTGTAAATCTGTTCAGTAGTTGCTGAGAAAATAAAAAATAAAAAAGTTTTGATATCTATGGCCGCGCAGGATCGGCGCACCCTCCCTATCACGAGCTTTATGCTAATTGTCTGTCAACACTTCAAACCAGGAAGTGTTGGCAGACATCTTGTGCCTCAGTAAAACTAAGGCACAAAACATGAAATGGGGGCGGGGTAGAAACACCCTGACCCCCTAGGCCTGTTTAGGGGGTCCCACAAAGAACCGCAGGGCAAAAATAATTATTATTCTTTTTTAAATTGGCAAAATCCAGAGAGGAACCGCGGATCCGGATGAAAATATAAAGAAACTAAGCGCGGACTCCTGTGCTTCCTTTAATTAAAGCCCCCTGGTGGGCCAGGTCCCTGGGGCATGCAATATAAAAAGTGTGGGGGGGCTCAATCCCCCCACACTGCCCCAGTGACCACCACACCTGGTGTAAAGCATGAATATTTGTGGGGGCACATGGCCCCCCACAGCCCCGGGGACCGCCACCCCCCAGGCTTGTTAGTTTGAAGATGAGGGACTTAAGCCCCCCCACTCGCCCGGGGACTGCCACCTCCCCAGGGGACTGAATATTCAAAATAGGGGATCCATTATGGACCCCCGAGCCCCGGGGCTTTGCATTGGGAGCCAATGATGGCAGTGAAACCTGCTCTTGCTTCAATGAAGCAAAGCAGAATTGATTTTCCATTCATTTTTGGAATCTTATGGAAAAGCAATGCCGGCTCCCGCAGAACGAGGGGAGCCGGTGGGAACTTGGGGGGATTGGGGATCCCCCACAGATAGGGCTGGTCCAGGAGGATGGGGTCCCCAGGGCCAGCAGTGGCCCGGGAGGGAGGCCACGCAGTCCCCCTCCCCTACAAATATTTGTTTTGTAAAGGCAGGCCGGACCCGGGGGATGGGGTCCCCGGGGCCATATTAGGCCGGAGGAGGAGGGGCCACATGGGCCCCCTCCCAATGAAATAATAAATAAATAAATAAAGGTCAGCCCCAGGGGATGGGGCCCTGGGCCAATAGAGGCCTTAGTAGGGGGGTCACGCAGCCCCCCATCATAATAAGAAAATATATATTTGGCCCTGCCCCGGGGGTAGGAGTCCCCGGGGCCAGAATTGTCCTCTGGAGGGGGGCCCAGGCTCCCCACTCCCGTTACATTTATAATATTTTTATAAATGGGGGTGAGGCTCTGGGGGATGGGGTCCCCAGGGCCCATAACTTAGAAAACCAAGGGGGGCCCAACCCAGCCCCCCTTCTTTTAAAAAAATTAAAAATACGGGCATCGCACTAGAGGCTCCGCCCCCTCCCTGCAGCACTCTGCAAACGCGCCCCCTGGCGTGTTTGCAGATGGGGAAATAATTCCCCTTGAATACTGGGGTTCCCTGGGGGCCAACTAGCACACCAGGAACCTCCAGTATGCGCCAGGGAGCTGCGTTGCCGGGAGGGGTTCAGAGGCCACGTCCCATTTCACACCTCTCTGCAACGCAGCCCTGTGGCACTTACTGGAGGTACCTGGTGGGCTAGTTGGATCCTAGGGACCGTTAGGATTCAAGGGGACTTAGGTGACATGTGTGCAAACACACCCTGTGGTGCATTTTAAGTTGGGGAACTAATTTCACTCCAATACTGAGGGTCCCTGGGGCCAACTAGGCCACCACTTTCCTCCAGTAAGCGCCACTGCTCTGTGTGGCAGAGAGGTGGCCCAGGCCATGCCCCTTTTTACACCACTCTGCAACATAGCTCTCTGGCGCCTAATGAAGGTAAGTGGAGGGCTAGTTGGCCCCCAGGGACCCTCAGGACTCAAGGGGACTTATTTCCCCAATTTACAGCGCACCAGGGGGTGTGTTTGCGCAGTGGTACAGGGAGGGGGCGTGGCCTGATGTCACAAGTGTGCAAACGCGCACTGTGGCACATTTTAAGTTGGGGAAATAATTCCCCTTCAATCCTGAGGGCCCCTGGAGGCTAACTATCCCACCAGCTGCTTCCAGTAAGCACCACTGTGCTGCGTTGCAGAGAAGCGGTCCAGGACCTGCCCCTTTTTACACCTTTCTGCAACACAGCTCTGTGGCGCTTACTGGAGGTACCTAATGTGCTAGTTGGACCCTAGGGACCCTCAGGATTCAAGGGGACGTTATCCCCCAACTTAAAATGCCCATAGGGCGCGATTATGCAGTGATGAAGGGAGGGGACGGGGCCTGAGGTGACATCTCCAAACACGCCCGGTCGCTCATTATAATTTGGGGAAATAATTCTCCTTCAATCCTGAGGGCCCCTGGAGGCCAACTAGCCCACCAGGTGCTTCCAGTAAGCGCCGCTGCGCTGCATTGCAGATAGGTGGTCCAGGACGTGCCCCTTTTTACCCCTCTCTGTAACGCAGCTCTGTGGCGCTTACTGGAGGTACCTAGTGGGCTAGTTGGAACCTAGGGACCCTTCAGGATAGGATGACAGTGTGACCTCCAGCAAAAAAACAACGGGGAATGAAGGAAGCATGTTGGGGTTCAAGGGGGCCTGGGTCCTTTTGTCTAGTTCCCCGTTAGTGAATTATCCTTAAAAGTGCCAAGTGCATATGTGAATTTATGGACGCTCCCTAGGGCTCGCTTTAAAAAGGGGCTGCCAACAGGAAACAGGTGCTTGGTTTCTTTATTGGTCCCTTGCCGTGTGATTCCTGTTCCTGTGGTTCTACCTTGTTTCCCTTCCTTCGAGCTTCATTCCAGCGGTCTTTTCTAGGGCTGGGTTTTGACCCCCCCTTTTTTCCCTGCCCCCCCCCTGTTTTCCTAATCCCTTGGGCACTACTGACTCCTTTGTTGGGAACCTGTTTTTGATCTTTGGTGACGTTCAGGATTCGCGGCTGTGTTTCCTTGAGTTAAATTGTCCCGTAATTATCCCTTTTTTGTATCCAAACCTTCTTATTATGCGCATTGTTTGGGTGGTTTCACGAAGGAGCTGAATAACGGCAGTTTTTGCGCTACCTTTGTGTTCTTTTTTAGATTGCAGGGGTTTTTTGGGTGTCTTTCATATTCCCGTGATACCATTTTTCCCCTGTCCCTTTTTTGTCCAAAGAATTGTGAATTCCACCCCCTTAGTCATTCTCGGTGTTTCCCGAGGGGGCGTGGTTGGTCTTGGGTTACGCAAAGAAACAAACAATACGATTGCAGTGGAAGAATTCCTGTTTCGTATCAAGCTACACCCGTTTGTTATCCGGGGTAAGCAGGGAGGTCGGTGGTTTGCGTGTGTACTTGGCATTGGTCATAGTAATAGGGGAGTATTTAATCTTGTCCCCTTCTTTCATTTTAGCGGTCTCGTCTGTGTCAAGCTGTCAGCTGCCAAGAAGCCAGAGGAGACGAGTTGTGTTCCCCAAGACCTTGGGTTCCCTTGTTTTGTTGCCCACCTTCTCCCGGCGTCGTGTTCTCCACCATCCGTTTTGATTGCGGGTGTTGGGGGTCACGGTGAAGGCAGAGGATTGGGACGTTCTTCACTCCTGCGGTGTTGGGCCTGTCGGCAACGGAACAATCTGATGTAGCAGCGCGCCTAAAAAGATTGGAAAAGTTGAAACGATCTGAACTATCCAAATGGTGGGAGTCAAGATCATTACAAAGGTATCTGGAGGTAAAAAGTGTCCAGAGGGGGTTGAGGATCTTGGTGGCACCAAAATATGAAGTTCCCAACCCCAACATGCTTAAAGAATGGGCCGAAAATAATCATGAGTCATCCAGCAGAATGCTACAGATTTTGATCAAATACGCAGACATTGATCGCAAAAAAATCCTGGAAGAGATTGATCAAATTGAGTCCATGCTAGAAAAAGAGGCTGACCAGGAAGCGATTGGAAAATTTAAAAGTGAAATGAAAGAACGTCTCAAGAAATTAGAGGAATCTATAAAAGAAAGGAAAGCTCAGAAATTCCTTAGAGACAAGTTCGTTTAAGACCAAGGTCGGATTTTCACATTTGCAAAAATGTTTGGAAATATGCGACAACAGCGTATGAATGGCAAAGGCAAAGTAGTATATGAGCAGTCAGAGGCAAGCAGCATTCAAAGCTCAGAAGTAGACACAGAACCAGAAGAAGAAATGAGTGGGGGTAGATAGATTAATTACATTTTTTACGCAAGGAAATGCATTTCAACCTCCACCTGAGGGTACCAACAGCATATGCAAAGATTCCAAGAGGAAGAGGCAGAGGAAACAGAGGTGGAAGGGGTCAAGGCAATATTGGCGCAGAAGATGCTCCGAAGAGCAAGCAAATCAGAAAATAGGAGAAGAGAATAAACAAGCAATAATCAATTTGACCAATGATCAGCCATCTGAAGGAGAAATTAAAATGTTACAATTGGGTCTATCGTATTGTCCTACGGCAGATCTTGATTATGTGGCAACTCATATTGACATTTTTAAGTTTATTCGGACATTGAAATTAAAGAAGCATTTTGCTGTTAAATGAAAAATGGGAAATTCAGATGTACAGAGGAATGATGCAATACAACTAGATAATTTTGTTGTGGATGATATTAATGTGATGATTGATATGAGAGATCTGGAAGAAACTACAACAATAGAGGATGCACAAACCACGAGTGGTGTGTTATCTACAGCAAGATCGATTGCAGAAGAGGAAGGAATTAATATCTCTGGCAATGCACCGACCATTTTTAGACCAGCTTCGAAGTTCACTCCTATGACACCAAAAGACAATGTGGACACTTTCAATGAGCTAGTAATGATTGAACTTTAAAAAAAAAAAAAAATGTGAATGAAGACAAAAAAAGAGTTGTGTCACAGAGATAAAGAATATTTTGCTTTGGTCAATAAACTATCTGCAGATGAAAATAGTTTTGTGCGCAGTGCCGGTAAAGGAGGTAATGTGGTGCTATGGGGCAGACATCAATATTTGACTGAAGCCTATAAACAACTGAACAATCGTATGAATTATACCAAAGTAAAGATTGAATTCATGCTAGAGAGTCATCATGTCTATAACATACAATTGTTTGAATGTCGTACTTTGGGTTTAATTAATCAGAGGAATTTTTGTTTCTACAAATTGATAAACCTGTGTCCCCAGTCCTCTATATGATTCCTAAAGTGCACAAAGACCCCTTAAATCCTCCAGGTCATCCCATAATTTCTGCTATTGGTAGTGCATTAGAGGGTACATCAAAATATGTAGACTCATTTTTACGTCCGTATGTGCAAAATCTTGCTTCACATATACAGGATACCGGGGATTTTTTAAAGAAAACATATGATCTTCCCTGGGAACCAGATTATTTATTGGCAACAATTGATGTGACCACATTATATACGAGCATTCGTCATGCAGACGGATTGAATGTTGTTAAATACTATCTGGATGAAAGTCCCGAAAAATTATGGGCACATACACAAATGATCCTGTCAATGACTTCAACATGTCTAAAGAATTTTTTCCTCTTTAATGAAGAATTGTTTCATCAGGAAAGTGGGACTGCTATGGGCTGGTGGGAGGAGCAGGTGGTCCAGAAGCAGTTGCAAGAGGAATGGCATGATCATGTGATGCACTGGAGTCTTTTTATAGAAGACTTGTTCATCGTGTGGAAGTGGTCCGAAAGGACTTTGAATGAATTCGTTAAAAAGATACAAGTCAACAGTTTAAATCTGCACTTTACCAGTACTATTAGTAGGGAGAGTGTTAACTTTTTGGATTTTACAGTGTACATTGAAAATGGAAAATTGGAAACTAAACAGCAAGTAGCACGTTGCTTCATGCAACAAGCTTCCACCTGAAAAATCTAGTAAGGAGCATTCCGTATTGGGAGTGCTTACGTACCATGAGAAATTGCAGCAGCAGGGTTGAAACTGAGCATGAGGTGAAAAACTTAGAAACATGGCTCCTGGCGAGAGGTTATACTCCTGAGACAATAAAATCAGCTGTATACAAGGCGAGGCAGAGAACAAGGGAGGATATCCTGTTCAATAAGGTCTCTAATGAAAGAAAGGCGTAAGCGCAAGGCAATCAATGCAGATTAGTGATTACCTAGCAATCAGCAGGATAAATTGAGGAACATTCCTTATAAACCCTGGCATTTGATTAAGAACGATGTGCTACTGGGAAGTGTAGTTCTGAGAAGACCACAAACCATGTTTAGACGGGCAAGATCTCTAAGCCAAGCTTTAGTAAGGAATAAGTTAACAGCGAATAAACCAAAAACAAAGGCACCAACGTGGCTCAAAAGGGGCGACGGTTTTATTAAATGTACTAAATTTAAGGGATGCGTCCACGGCAAGAATACATCTGTGTATAATTCCAATCTTCTAACATGAGATAAAAAGATCAAAGGGCAATTTTCCTGCAAAACAGATTTTGCTGTCTACGTGCTTCAATGCCCGTGTGGCTTGAGGTACGTAGGCAGCACAATCTTGCCCGTGCACAAGAGTGTGCTTCAACATTTGAGGGCAATAAAAAATGAAGACAAAATGTACCCTGGGGCACAACATTTCGATCAACATCATGGCAGGAATGTACAGGGTTTAACATATTTTTTAATTGCTGCTATCCCACTGAATACACAAGGGGGTAATCGTGAAAAGAAATTAAGGCAATTAGAATCATGTTTCATTATTGAACTGAATACCAAATTTCCTGATGGCCTTAATATGGAAGAAGATTTTCATACTCATCTATAAATTAAGAGTACAGATTGTGTAAATAGCAACCTCCCTGTCGATTTTTATGTTTTTTTATTAGGATTCAGGTGAAATGCACGGACACTTTTTATAACAGACAATAGATTAAATATGTGTGTATATATATTTGTGAGCCCACTAGGGCAGGACTTTTGAGTTAACGCATGGATATGGCAATCAGGAATGATTCAAGGTAAAAATGGTAGATTGCTAAATATTTTAAATATTTGTGTTATCAATGATTGCCCACTTGGGCTAAATTGTTGATTTAAATGTAATCAAATGGTGTTTCAAATGGAGGGATAATAAATTGAAACACAACAGAATTGTGTGTTTTATAATCTCTTTAATATTTAGCGGGTAATTGCACTGGCATTAGTGTGCTATTTCAGCAGTATTATACATTGTGTTATATTATGGCAACAATCTGGTCTCAGTGTAAAAAAACAAATCTGTCTTTCAATGCGTTAAGTATCACACGATGTATATGGTGTGATTGAACTACGAGTCTGTTTTCGAGTTTTATACACGTTTAGTCATGTGACACAAAATGGTGGTGGTTAAAAAAACACGGCAACACTTTATTTCAATTGCTGGTGAACAAGCCTGTTTTTACAGGCAAACTCATTCATCAGGTACAGGCAAATAAACTATTATGCACAAAGGAGACATGGCATCATCACTCTTATTTGTATAAGGAGTTGTTTGGATATATATATATATATTACCTACTGGCTATTGCCAGTAGGTATATATAGTTAGAATTTTTTCTCTATGGGACTTTTGAAAATTCTATGTCTAATAACTTTGGCGTTTGTGGACGGAATCGGCTGAAATTTTCAGGAAAATGGAACATTTTGTTTCTGAGCAGCCCCTGAAAATTTGGTGGGGTTTCGTCAAGGGGGGGCTGAGAAAAAAGGGGGGTCCCAAAACGCGTTTTTTGCATTGAGTTTTCCATAGGGCGGTTGGACTCACTTTTAGCTCGAACGGCTGAATGGATTTGCACGAAACTTGGCAAAATTG
The DNA here is from genome assembly GCF_964263255.1 of Lissotriton vulgaris. Classification (NCBI taxonomy): domain Eukaryota; kingdom Metazoa; phylum Chordata; class Amphibia; order Caudata; family Salamandridae; genus Lissotriton; species Lissotriton vulgaris. The sequence goes on along the minus strand of NW_028249881.1, from coordinate 78,279 downwards.
TAGGGACTGTTAGCCCGATGTGCCTTTGCTAGGTCTCAATATATGTGCTCCAGTAGTTTTTGAGAAATTAACGTTCAAACCAAGATATATATCTGTAACAGCGCTCTGGGCAGCGATCCGGTCCGCTTACTTTTCGCTTATCGGAACTTTGCGCGCAGAAAGCTGATTGGCTCTCCGGTGTCTGTCAACATTCTAAACAGTCCGGAGCGGACGCCATCTTGTCTCTCGGTAGGATCGAGAGAGAAGAAGAGGTGGAAAACGAAAGGGGAATTTAATGAAAGGGGGCAAGGTATCCCCCTCTTGACCCCCTAGGAATGTTGTTGGGGTTATTAAAGGGTCCCGTGGGGAAAATAAAAAAAAAATGATTTTTCACGGTAGAAGCGCGGCCGCGAACTGGTAGCGAAACGGGAATTCGCCATTTTGTGCTTCGTTAATTAAATTACTAGTTATAAGTGGGTGCGGGAGACGTATCCTAATCCCCTATGTTTCCTGAGGGTGGCTGAGGAGGCTGATATATGTTGATACATCTCTTCCAGCGGCTGTGCGTGAGCTTTTTTTTTTTTTTTGCTGCGTGACAGTCCGGAGCGGCCGCCATCTTGTCTCTCGGTAGGATCGAGAGAGAAGAAAAGGTGAAAAACTAAGGGGGAATTTAATGAAAGGGGGCAAGGTATCCCCCTCTTGACCCCCTAGGAATGTTGTTGGGGTTATTAAAGGGTCCCGTGGGGAAAATAAAAAAAAAATGATTTTTCACGGTAGAAGCGCTTCACGGGCCGCGAACTGGGCCGCAAACTGGTAGCGAAACGGGAATTCGCCATTTTGTGCTTCGTTAATTAAAGTACTAGGTATAAGGGGGTGCGGGAGACGTATCCTAATCCCCTATGTTTCCTGAGGGTGGCTGAGGAGGCTGATATATGTTGATACATCTCTTCCAGCGGCTGCGCCATCTTGCCTTTTTTCGAATGCCACAATTTTGTCGTGCACGGCAGCCATTTTAGATGCCAGGCTGGTCCCAGGCTATCACCTAACCCTGCGGATGTAGTTTATGGCCCCAGCTGTAGAGAATTCAGACATGCCAATCCTCCTGATTCAGGCGTGTGAGTACTGATTTCAGTGCTAGTCTCCCGCCTCCCGATTTCTGCAAGCAAAAACCCGGGGGCATATTACGAACAACTAGCGATAATTTTTGTCTCTAACTTGTTTAGAGACAAAAATTATCGCCGCACATCGGCGATTTTTATCGCAGATAAACCTTGCTATTATCGCAGAAAAGTCAGCGATATTCATGTATTATCGACCTAATGCTCTTAGCCATGTTATCCACCTCCCATTGGATAACATGGCTAAGAACTGCTCAGGGCAGGTGTTAGATTTTGGAGATATTCGCGCTTAGCGCGAATATCTCCAAAAGTTGGTAATAGAAGGTAGCGATGTTAGGGACTGTTTCCAGTCGCTAACATCTTGGCACGCCACTTTGCATGTCATTAGTGATAAGTATCACTGACATGCAAAGCGGGGCCCAAGATGGTCGCTATCTCCTTTTAGCTGTCACTAACTGGTGTTAGCGACAGCTTGGTAATAGGGAAATAATGTTATCTCCGCTTTCATGGCTTTTAAAGCCAAAAAAGCGGAGATAAACCCCCTTGATAATATGCCCCACGATTCCTTGGGGGTTTCAGCTGACAGGGCTTGGTATTGTGTTACATGGTAATTTTTCCATGAAACGTCAGAGGGTCGATGCAGGGGTTCTAGAAGAGGTGATAAACTATTTAAGCCTCATGAACAAGCGCATGGTCTTTTAAAGATTTGTGAAGTACTCGGGGCGGCGGTGTGTGTGTGCCCTCTTTCAGGAGCGGGCGGGGGGGCACTGCCAGCAACTTGCCAGGCCAGGCAGTGTTCAACACGTGCATCACCCTTTCTCTGCCTGCTATTGCGCTCCATGCTTCGGAAAGGTAAGAAAAAGAACGTGCATTTGAGTTTGAAATGTCCGATCCTGCAGCAGCACACTTCCAAAGTCCACACATGACAATAACCCGATTCAAGGCCCCATTCACCCGTTTTTAAAAAAAATAGATAACACTCCAAGAAAGTAAGGTTATAAAACTTTATTAACTACTAACTTTAACGAACGGAACAAAAACTAAAAACATTTAAACATTTCTCAACACAAAAAGCAACAATGGTTAGAAGCTGTCTTTTGTGCGAATAGTCCCAAGGCAGCACAACGTGCAGAGTTCTGGACGGCACCCAGGTGATGTCGCCTGGGTGCCGCACTGGTTTAGGGATCCTACAATGCTGCTCCGAAAATTGGCGTGGGGCGTCCCGGGTGGGGCGGGGGGAGGCCTCGTCAGTAGCGGTCTGTTGTGCGAATAGTCCCAAGGCAGCACAACGTGCAGAGTTCTGGACGGCACCCAGGTGATGTCGCCTGGGTGCCGCACTGGTTTAGGGATCCTACAATGCAGCACAGAAAAACAGCGTGGGGCGTCCCGGGTGGTGCGGGGGGAGGCCTCGTCAGTAGCGGTCTGTGTCCAGTGTCACATGGCTGACACAACATGTACGACAGGCACCCAGGTGATGTCCAGTAAACTGCCGCACTGGTTTTGGTATCCTACAATGCTGCTCCGAAAATTGGTGTGCGGCGGCCCGGGGGGGGGGCGTGGGGGAGCCGGCGTGAACGGGCCTCCCCAGGTGGCGGCCATCTAGCTGAGTTGCGCTCGCTCTTGCGGCCACAGCGTCTCGCTCACCATGTTGTTGAGTTGCTCCCACTCTTGCAGTGCAGCGATAGGCGGCTGCCACATGGCTCTTAAAATGGCGGACAGCTCCTCGGTTTTAGGCCTGGTCCACTGAAATGGCCCTGGGACACTTTGGAACTCGGACGCTTGCCTGCTAGGGCTTGGGTTCCATTCTCGAAAAGCGTCCCCTCAGCCGTGAAGATTGTATAAAAGTCTTGGGGGGCCCCCGACTCCCGCAGGCTTCCGGTGGGGAGCGGCTGCCATGATTGCTCGCGGAATGACCACGACGGAGCCACGAGATGGTGGTGCTCTCATGCTGACGCCAGCTTCAGTCTGAATGATCCAGAAACAAGGTGGGGCTTTCATCGTTTGGGAAAAAAAAATGTTCTAAACCAATGAAAAGTGTTATTTTTAGGTCATATGACCAAGCCTTCCATCTTTAGGAAACCAAAAGTAAAATGAACCAATGAAAAGTTTTATAAACAAGTCACATGACCTGTTATGCGGCATAGGGCTACAAAAAGCGTAGAAAATCCGTTGGCACGTGAGGCGGCGTCAGTAGCGGACCGATGTGCGAATAGGCCGAAGGCAGCACAACGGGCCGAGATCCGGATGGTACCGAGGTGGTGTCCAGCAAATTGCCGCACTGGTGTGGCCATCCTACAATGCTGCGCCGAAAGACGGCGTGTCCAGCTGAGTTGCGGTCACTGTTGCGGTACAGTGACTCGAACGCGCCGAGATCCGGATGGCACCGAGGTGGTGTCCAGCTAATTGCCGCACTGGTGTGGCCATCCTACAATGCTGCGCCGAAAGACGGCGTGTCCAGCTGAATTGCGGTCACTGTTGCGGTACAGTGACTCGAACGCGCCGAGATCCGGATGGCACCGAGGTGGTGTCCAGCAAATTGCCGCACTGGTGTGGCCATCCTACAATGCTGCGCCGAAAGACGGCGTGTCCAGCTGAGTTGCGGTCACTGTTGCGGTACAGTGAGTCGAACGCGCCGAGATCCGGATGGCACCGAGGTGGTGTCCAGCAAATTGTCGCACTGGTGTGGCCATCCTACAATGCTGCGCCGAAAGACGGCGTGTCCAGCTGAGTTGCGGTCACTGTTGCGGTACAGTGAGTCCAACGCGCCGAGATCTGGATGGCACCGAGGTGGTGTCCAGCAAATTGCCGCACTGGTGTGGCCATCCTACAATGCTGCGCCGAAAGTCGGCGTGGGGTGCCCCGTTGGCTTATGAGGTGATGTCAGTAGTGGATCGATGTGTGAATAGGTCGGAACCAGCACAAGGCGCCCTGCACTGTTGAGCCTTTTTCAATGCCTGTTTTTTGTTGTTTCCCCTCCATCAAAAACAAAACAAAAATACAAGGCGCCAAGATCCGAATGGCAAGTCCTGGATGTTGAGTGCCTCAGTTGAGAGTTCTGAGCAGTGCTTGTAAGACTGTCTGAAGCTTATTTGCACCTGCTGCAGCTTCACTAGGTCCGGCGGAACTTTTTGCCTTTTCCTTTCTGCTTCTTTTCCTACAATGCGTTTCATCTGAAGACACGACCAGGTCCCTGAATGTGTGCAGGGGGACGCTATTGATTGAATGAAAATGGCGGCTTGACACAAAGCTGACTCAAGCGTTACTGTTGGTGCTATACAGACAAAAATTGGTTTTCAGTTTGTACATTCTTCAGGTTTTTTTTTTCCATCCAAGTCTGATTGAGAGTTTGTAGAAAAATGGCTTCAGATTTTCCACATACTACTCTTCAACATTCTTCCTAAATGTAACAATGTGAGACTCACTAGGAGAACGGCTGTTTATCTTTCCTTTCAAAATGCTGCCAACAATATTTTCTGAATGGAAGACACCATCTTGTAGCATAAAGGGCCGAAAGGGGTTCTGGTCTGGCCGATGGTTGGTGGAGACATTTTGACTATATCTTGGACCTGCCCGGCCTCGCCCAAAATGGCGCCGGTATAAATGGGACTCGTAACTCCTTGCCCGCAAATGTATATCTAGAAAATGTTATTGTAAGTGGCCCTGTCGTATTTTAATTACAAAATGTACGTCCACCGATTCCGCAACTGTTAGACACCTTTGTTCTTGCAACCTAATGGCCCGCTCGTTACGTTCTTCTACAGTGTAAATGTCTCCTCATCATATACGATTTCAGTTTGCTCCGTGGCCGGCCCACGTGGTTATAGGCCCGTATTTGTATACTGACATTTTCACAATAAAGGTTTTTAAAACAAAACACGGTAGTAGTATTTACATTTGTAAAGTTTTTACTTTTAGTGACTGTTTTCGAATCAGTAAAAGGCAAGTGAAATAAAGCAGTCCAATTACATGACGGATAAAAGGTATAATATGTAGGAACGCAGTAAAGATAAATGGTCAAGGGCAGTTGTGTTTTTCATGTCTGCAACATAAAGTGATCGATAAGAATCTGATAATCAGGCGTATCGGCGACTAAGACAGCAGGCCGAATCTCTTTTACTCAACGGCTCCGTCATGGAAGGAAGAAACGCCCTTTTTCTCGAAAAAGGAATATATTTTACTTGCAAGACAGTTGTAAATTTTCCGGGAAAGTACATTAGCCTGGAATATTATAACATATGTTTGAAAAAAAAATATTGTTCGAAAATAATAAAAAGCGTAATTTTTAGGTCATATGACCAAGCTTTTCATCATTAAATTAACAAAAGTAAAATGAACCAATGAAAAGTTTTATTAACAAGTCACATGACCTGTTATGCTTACGTTACGCGCTGCGCGCCGCGCCTCGGATCACTTCCGGGTGCGCTAACGCGGCGTGTCATAAAACGCATTACGCGACAACGTAGGTCAAGAATATAGTCTAAATGTCTCCACCAACCAGCGTTCAGAACACAACCCCTTTCAGCAGTCCAAAAAGTTCTGTTAAATGACAACAGAGGGGACAGGCAACAAGAACCATCAGTCAAAGAGGGGAGGGCAAGTTCTTCTCTTCCGGGTCATGTTGGGGCGCTACCGGAACTGATCGAATTGGTAGTCTACAGTGTTTCTGGATGTTTCAGACTAAAGCTGGCGTCAGCATGAGACCACTACCATCTCGTAGCTCCGTCGTGGCCATTCCACGAGCAATCATGGCAGCCGCTCCCCACCAGAAGCCTGCGGGAGTCGGAGGCCCCCAAGACTTTTGTAGAATCTTCACGGCTGAGGGGACGCTTTTCGAGAATGGGACCCAAGCCCTAGCAGACAAGCGTCCGAGTTCCAAGGTGTCCCAGGGCCATTTTAGTGGACCAGGCCCAAAACCGAAGAGCCGGCCGCCATTTTGAGAGTCCTGTGGCAGCCGCCTATCGCTGCACCGCAAGAGCGGGCGCATCTCAACTACATGGTGAGCGAGACGCTGTAGTCGCAAGAGCGGGCGGTAAACAGCTGAATGGCGGAAGAGGCACAGTGTAGCAAAAGCGGGCGGAATGGCAACTAAAACGATAAAGGGGCGCCCCACTACAGCTTGTCTTCAGGTCAAACGGATTGTGGGACAAGGTCCAGAATTGAAGAGTCATCAAAAGGCAAAAAGTTCCGCCGGACCCCGGGAGCCGGCCGCCTATGTCGGGGGCGATCTCAGGCTACACCAGTGCTATAAGACTTGGGGAGGGTGTCGGAGCCAAGCGTCTTCTCCGAGTCCATGGCCATCACACCGCCCCTCAGGGGCCTCCGTCAAGCTGTTTAGGAAGGTAACATATCACATTGTTTTCTAATGCAGTCAGGTCCACAAACGACACTCACTTACTTTGAGAATAGTGAAGCTGCAGTAGGTGGAAATAAGCTTCAGACAGTGTTACAAGCACTGCTCAGAACTCTTAACTATGGCACCCAACATCCAGAACTTATGCTATTTGAGAATGGTAGTGACATCGAAGCATCTCAGGGACCAAAACCATTAACGTACTTTCACGTATGAAAATCTTACTTGGGGAGGGGGCAGGAGCGAAGCGCCCCCTCCCAGTCAGCGCCACCACACCGTATGTTGAAAATCTGAAGCCATCGTTCTACAAAGTCAACCAAACTTGGATTGAAAAATCTAGAAAAATGTACAAACTGAAAACCAGTTTTGGTCTGCATAGCATCAGTAACAACGCTTGAGTCAGCTTTGTGTCAAGCCGCCATTTTGATTCAACAAAGCACAGGCATTGAAAAAGGCTGAAATTCAGAACTCTAAACTATGGCACCCAACATCCAGGAGCTTGCCATCCGGATCTTGGAGCCTTGTGCTGTTTTCGATCTATTCACACATCGGTCCACTACTGACATCATCTTATAAACCAACGTTATGTAAATAGTTTTTTAATAAAATGTTTTACCCTGTTTCTTTGCTGGTGTGTTGTCTATATTTTTAATATTTGCATAGGGTTTGTCGTTATTTTGTGCGGGATGGGTGATGGAGCCGAGCTGTCTTGCAGCCCTCATGGTGTGGAGCTCAGTTCATCTCACTATTTTCGTATTTCTCATGAAGGGTTGTTCCTAATATTTCTATTTTAGCGAGGTCAAAAAGAGATCCAATTAGTGGCCTACTGATTTTGCTCGATTACTTTTATTTTTTTACACGATTTTTCACTATCTGCAAAGACTAAACAGAGTATTGCGACTTTGTGTTTGTTTGTAAATAGAGAATGATCCAAAGAGAACCAATTCTAAAACAGTAAATGCTTGGACAACAATCAATCAAATGGAGAGACAAGGAGGCACGACGGATTACAACGGGGGTAAAGGCCTGCGTTAACTACCCTTCAGTATCTGCAAAGAGAGAGTACTACTAAGGCAAAAGAGGGGAGGGGGGGGGGTGCAGCGTTCAAAGCACATCAGCGTGCATAAATACGAAAATGTTTTTATCTATCACGTACTTGACATTTTAAAGCTTTTCATATTTGCTATTAAAAAACCAATGAAATTCACAGAAAAAACCATAGGTTATAGTGGATATATAGTTAGGAATTTGCATTTACAAAACCTTGAAAATTCAATGAAAAAACCATAGGTTATAGGCCATATATAGTTAGGAATTCGCATTTACAAAACCTTATTTTACTCGCATAAAACCATTGAAATTCCATATATAGTTAGAAGCGCTAACTATATATCGCGCACCCGCAATCCACTGCTGATGATGTCACATATTACATCATTCATGACATGGTCAGTGACATCACTGATGACATCACTGATGACATCTCAAATGACATCACTGATGACAACTCAAATGACATCACTGATGACATCTCAAATGACATCACTGATGACATCACTGATGACAACTCAAATGACATCACTGATGACATCTCATTTGTCATCACTGATCACATTACTCATGTGATAATACAATGAACCTCTTCAGACTCTAATATAACCTTACATACACTCAGTATAAACAGACACTCACAGACTGTCACTCATCCATGGAGTAACTCACACACCTAGTCAGTCATGCAAAGAATCAATCACACCTCCATTTCCTCAACTATAAAGTTATACACATCTTACTTATTCAAACATATAATAACACATATTTATTCTCTTATATAATCCCTGATACAAGCTCACAGTGATCGATACAGCCACTCACACATTCACTGGCTCTTATGTTCAGTTATTTATATATCTCAACTCTCACATGTATTGTGTTTTACATACGTACTTACTTGCACATGTAGCAATGAGAAATCCATTCACTCACCAACACACCCATGCACAGTCAACCGCCCATATAGCTGTTTCCACATGCACTCTTGAACTCATACTCCTAGTGAATCAACTGCTTACACATCTATGCAAAGAGTCACGCACCTCCCAGCCACCCACACACACACTCAGCCTCCCATTCAAATACTTGGGCAACCAATCAATAACCCATATGGCCACTCTTATAGCTACTGATCAACACATGCAGCAGCTTACACAACAACAAACATACTGATGCACAAATTAAGACAGTTTAGTCACTAACCCATGCACTCAGTGAGACACATTTAATCACTCACTCATACAGTCAGTCATGCACCTACTAAATCCTTCATCCAGACACTTATACATCCACTCATTCTTCAATATGTGAAACATATTTAAACTTTACAGACACATACAATCACTGGATGTTGTGATCAGTGATGTCATCAGTGATGTCATTTGAGATGTCATCAGTGATGTCATCAGTGATGTCACTGACCATGTCATGAATGATGTAATATGTGACATCATCAGCAGTGGATTGCGGGTGCGCGATATATAGTTAGCGCTTCTAACTATATATGGAATTTCAATGGTTTTATGCGAGTAAAATAAGGTTTTGTAAATGCGAATTCCTAACTATATATGGCCTATAACCTATGGTTTTTTCATTGAATTTTCAAGGTTTTGTAAATGCAAATTCCTAACTATATATCCACTATAACCTATGGTTTTTTCTGTGAATATATATATATATATATATATATATATATATATATATATATATATATAAATTCACTGAAAAAAACATAGGTTATAGACCATATATAGTTAGGAATTCGCATTTACAAAACCTTATTTTACTCACACAAAACCATTGAAATTCCATATATAGTTAGTTGCACTAACTATATATCGCGCACCCGCAATCCACTGCTGATGATGTCACATATTACATCATTCATGACATGGTCAGTGACATCACTGATGACATCACTGATGACATCTCAAATGACATCACTGATGACATCACTGATGACAACATCCAGTGACTGTATGTTTCTGTAAAGTTAAAATATGTCTTACATATTGAAGAATGAGTGGATGTATAAGTGTCTGGATGAAAGATTTAGTAGGTGCATGACTGACTGTATGAGTGAGTGATTAAATGTGTCTCACTGAGTGCATGGGTTAGTGACTAAACTGTCTTAATTTGTGCATCATTATGTCTGTTGTTCTGTAAACTGTTGCATGTGTTGATAAGTAGCTATATGAGTAACTATATGGGTTATTGATTGGTTGCCCAAGTATTTGTATGGGAGACTGAGTGTGTGTGTGGGTGGCTGGGAGGTGTATGACTCTGTGCATAGATGTGTGAGCAGTTGATTCACTAGATGTATGGTTTCAAAAGTGCATGTGGAAACAGCTGTATGGGCGGTTGACTGTGTGCATGAGTGTATTGGTGAGTGAATGGATATCTCAGTGCTACATGTCAAAGTAAGTACATATGTAAAACACAGTACATGTGAGAGTTGACATATATAAATAACTGTGCATAACAGCCAGTGAATGTGTGAGTGGCTGTATGGATCATTGTGAACTTGTATCAGGGATTGTATAAGAGAGTAAATATGTGTTAGTATATGTTTGTATAACTGTATAGTTGAGGAAATGGAGGTGTGATTGATTCTTTGCATGACTGACTAGGTGTGTGAGTAACTCCATGGATGAGTGACAGTCTGTGAGTGTCTGTTTACACTGATTGTATCTAAGGTTATATTAGAGTCTGAAGAGGTTCTTTATTTTTTATTAAATATTTTTATTGAGAGTTCATACCGGTAAATACATATTCATAGAAGCGTACATAAATACATAGTTAGAAGCATTACATTATACCGTCAAGCGAAAAAAGCAAAAAGAATACTATACAGTACAGAGTCAGTTGACATGTTAAATATCTACACAGCCAGTAAATCATTCATTTGTAGTTTTGCTGTCCTCCAAGTAGCCACTGGAGCCCAAAGTCGCTTGCCCATATCCCTTAGCTTCGCTCCCTTTAAATCATATAATGCTTCCTCAATATTATGTATACCCAACATTCTACACAACCACATTTGAAAAGTTGGGGCTTCTGTATCCTTCCAGGCTGCGCTAATTAAAATCCTAAGGACTGCTACGGAAATGAAAACTAAAGCTTCGGCCTCAGTACTCATATTTAATTTCACATCACAACCGATTATTATCAAGGTTGGGGATAGGTTAATTTTGACGTCGAGTAGCCCCTCTAAAAAACGTGTTATTTCGGTTTTAATCGTTTTTAATTTTTCACAGCCATAGAACATGTGTATAAGATCTGCTGTACCATTTCCACATCTGGGGCAGTTGCTATCTGTCGCTTTCCCCCAAGAGAATAATTTTTCGGGCGTATAGTATAAATTAAATAGAGTTTTGAAATGTTGGGCCCTGAGATTCGAGGAACGCAGAAACCTCTTATCCATAGCTAACGCTTTATCAAGGTCTACTTCGGGATCTCCCAATTTTTTGGACCATGTGGTTTCAATTTTTCCAATATCGTCGATTGATGCGTCGTTAAATATTTTATAAATATCTCTAATTCTATGGCCGCCTGACTTCAAATACTCAATTAGTTCGAATTTCCCAAGCTGAGTGATGCGTGGCCTAATTGCTTTAATTCTATTTACAATCTGTAGGTATTTGAACTCTTGATAGCCTTGTAGTGAATAGTGGTATGTGAGTTCTTCAAGCGTTCTGCAATGATCTCTGATCATTATTTGCCCCAACTCCACAATACCATGACTCTCCCAATGATGCCACGTTCCATCCCTGCTAAGATTTGGAAAGAGTGTTGAGTTCCAAAGTGGTGTGCGGTAATGGATAGTGGGTATATCTAGAACTTTTTTAACAGTTTTCCATATATACCATATACCTTCCAACGTCTTGTATCCAATTTCCTTGTAATAACTCCTCTGGGTTCTCCTTAATAAAAGCCCTACGGCTTCACTTCCCACCAATAGATGAAAAATTGATGGTATCACCGCCTGCCTGAGGGTTGGGCCCCCCGGATGGAGTAGGATAGCCATGTCTGCAAGGAGACATGCAAAATGATAGCTCTTAATATCTGGCAATCCCAACCCACCTCTATCTTGTGGTAATGACATATATCTATTTGACCGCCTTATTTTACCATATTGCCATGAAAATTTCATGAAAATGGACTCAATCTTCTTAATAATTTTCTCGTCAATTTTAAATGGGATTGACCTTAATTTATAAAGCACCTTAGGAAACATTGTCATTTTTATGACATTAGCCCTCCCAATCAGTGACAACTTTAATGAGTCCATTCTTTTTAGATCTGTTTCCATAGATTTGAAAAGAGGGGTGTAATTATCGTCAATTATTTTACCTGGTTCTGCATTTATTGTTATACCCAGGTAAACTACAGATTCTACATACCTTCCATCCACCTTGGCTATTTTTTTAGAAGATAGTACCTGTGTTTTATCCACATTTAGTCGGTAGCCCGACACATCTCCAAACTGACTAGTTATATTAACTACTTCCCTCATAGCTAGCTCTGGATCTTTTGTAATGACTGCTAGATCATCCGCATAAGCAAGAAGTTTGGTATGAAACCCATTTGATATTACTGGTTTAATAAGCGCACTATTAATTAATTGTGTAATTAAAGGGTCTATGTAGAGCGCAAACAAGATTGGAGAACATGGGCAGCCCTGTCTTGTACCCCTTGTTATGTTGATCCTATCTGATCTTTCCCCCATTGATTGTCCTACAGACCAATATCATTGATTAACGGTGATAACAAGCTATATGCCAAAATCATGGCCACTCGCATGGGAGGGATCATTGCGTCCTTGGTTTCCCCCTGGCAGCATGGGTTTATCCCAGGAAGAGGAACCACAAACCATATTAGGAGAGCTATTACATTATTTGACATCGGTGCTGCTAGGGGGGAGGAGGTTGCAATGATCCTCCTCGATGCGGAGAAGGCATTTGATCGCGTCAGATGGAGTTTCCTATGGAAGGTTATGGAGGCAAGGGGATTTGGCCCTAGATTTTGTCAAGCCATCCAGGCTATGTACTCATCGCCTACGGCAAGAATTCAATCAGAGTCTGAAGAGGTTCATCGTATTATCACATGAATGATATCATCAGTGATGTGATCAGTAATGTCAAATGAGATGTCATCAGTGATGTCATCAGTGATGTCATTTGAGATGTCATCAGTGATGTCATTTGAGATGTCATCAGTGATGTCATCAGTGATGTCACTGACCATGTCATGAATGATGTAATATGTGACATCATCAGCAGTGGATTGCGGGTGCGCGATATATAGTTAGTGCAACTAACTATATATGGAATTTCAATGGTTTTGTGTGAGTAAAATAAGGTTTTGTAAATGCGAATTCCTAACTATATATGGTCTATAACCTATGGTTTTTTCAGTGAATTTTCAAGGTTTTGTAAATGCTAATTCCTAACTATATATGGTCTATAACCTATGGTTTTTTCAGTGAATTTTCAAGGTTTTGTAAATGCTAATTCCTAACTATATATGGTCTATAGCCTATGTTTTTTTCAGTGAATATATATATATACATACATATATAAACATATATCATCTGTATATCTATATAAATACAAACATAAATGCATGCATACATATACTTATATGCATACAGATGCATGTTATTTACATGAAAGTTGAAAAAACACTAATAAAAGCAAAGCTAAAAAGCCACCTCATTACAAACAGAATGGCTTTAACTTAAACGAGGGCGAGATCTATTGCATTTTCAATGCTTGTTTACTTTGGTTCCATCAAGAAGGCATTCAGATGTGTCACACATTTGCCATAAATTCTGAATGTTAGCACTCTAGTTGCACATTAGATCACTGTAGTAAAGCTACTGCTCACCAGGGACGTCTGCTGCTGGTATTCAAAGTGCATGTTTCAGTCTGCATGTCAGAATTTTTTTAATGAAATAGAAGAGGATTTGAGAAGTCACTCAAAATGATCCCTAATTTTTCTTTCTGAAGCACTAATCATACTTTCTATGGCAAAATTAACCCCCTCATGTTGTTCCTTTTTAAATTGAGTGTTTTCAGACTTACCACTTCATTCCAATCAAGATGGCTTCTGGTGTGCCATACTTTTGTCATAAGTAAGACTGTTAGCGCTCTAGTTGTTCTTTAGAACACTCTGGGACATTCTGTCATTGGGCTATACTTGGGGTACATCTGGGTGATATTTGGGCTACATTTAGGCTCTTTTGTCTCTGGTGGCCATCTTGGGAGACTGTATGTCAGAATTTTTTAATGAAATTGAAGAGGGTTTGAGAAGTCACTCAAAATGTGCCCTAATTTTTCTTTCTGCAGCACTAATCATAATTCATATGGCAAAATATACCCCCTCATTTTGTTCCTTTTTAAATTAAATGTTTTAAGAGTTACCACTTTATTCCAATCAAGATGGCTTCAGGTGTGCCATACCTTTGTAATAAGTAGGACTGTTAGCGCTCTAGTTGTTCTTTAGAACACTCTGGGACATTCTGTCATTGGGCTATACTTGGGCTACATCTGGGTGATATTTGGGCTACATTTGGGCTCTTTTGTCTCTGGTGGCCATTTTGGGAGACTGCATGTCAGAATGTTTTAATGAAATAGAAAAGGATTTGAGAAGTCACTCAAAATGTGCCCTAATTTTTCATTCTGCAGCACTAATCATACTTTCTATGGCAAAATATACCCCCTCATGTTGTTTCTTTTTAAATTAAATGTTTTAAGAGTTACCACTTTATTCCAATCAAGATGGCTTCAGGTGTGTCATACCTTTGTAATAAGTAGGACTGTTAGCGCTCTAGTTGCTCTTTAGAACACTCTGGGACATTCTGTCATTGGGCTATACTTGGGCTACATCTGGGTGATATTTGGGCTACATTTGGGCTCTTTTGTCTCTGGTGGCCATTTTGGGAGACTGCATGTCAGAATGTTTTAATGAAATAGAAAAGGATTTGAGAAGTCACTCAAAATGTGCCCTAATATTTCATTCTGCAGCACTAATCATACTTTCTATGGCAAAATATACCCCCTCATGTTGTTTCTTTTTAAATTAAATGTTTTAAGAGTTACCACTTTATTCCAATCAAGATGGCTTCAGGTGTGCCATACCTTTGTAATAAGTAGGACTGTTAGCGCTCTAGTTGTTCTTTAGAACACTCTAGGAGGCTGCAGTAGAACACAAAGGAATCAACTGACAGTCTCTGTCCTTGTTGGATGTACATGTTTTACTGAGAATGTCAGACTTCATTTTCACATGACTGAGAAAGATAATGTGAATTTACAGAAAATATGCTTTCAGTTTAGCTTATAGATCCCCTTCCAAACCACTGTGGGAAAATCATGAGATATTAGTTTTCTTTCAAACAATATTCATGATATCACAGCAGAAGGTTTTTTCACATGGTAAAATCACCTTAGAACCCACCACAATTCCTAAAATGAGTATGGTACCATCAACAAATGATTTATAATGTAACTAAAGTCCTAAAACCCTCTATTAACTACAATGCTTTTTAATGAGGTGCTATCATGTATATTGGTCCCAAGATGGCTGCCAACACTTCTTGGATGAAGTGCTGACAGCCAATCAGATCAGATGTGTGGTTAGGCTCCGCCCAGATATATATCTTTTTTTGAACCTAAATTACTCAAAATCCACTGGAGCACATATATTGAGACCTAGCAAAGGCACATCGGGCTAACAGTCCCTACAATTTTGCCAAGTTTCGTGCAAATCCATTCAGCCGTTCGAGCTAAAAGTGAGGCCAACCGCCCTATGGAAATTAACATGGGAAAAACGCGTTTGGGGACCCCCCTTTTTTCTCGGCCCCCCCTTGATGAAACCCCCCCAAATTGTCAGGGGCTGCTCAGAAACAAAATGTTCCATTTTCCTGAAAATTTCAGCCAATTCCGTCCACAAACGCCAAAGTTATTAGACATAGAATTTTCAAAAATCCCATAGAGAAAAAATCCTAACTATATATACCTACTGGCGACCGCCAGTAGGTAATATATATATATATATATATATATATATATATTCACTGAAAAAACCATAGGTTTCACACTAGTTATAGTTAGGAATTAGCATTTAAAAAACCTATTAAATTCACTGAAAAAACCATAGGTTTCACACCAGTTATAGTTAACTGGAAATTTTACTGATATAAAACCATTGAAATTCCCACGTTATAGTTAGTTGGACTCACTATAACATGCGCATGTAAAGCACTGCTGATGACATCACATATTACATCACTCATGACATGATCAGTGACATCACTCATGACATCACTGATGACACCATCCAGTAAATGTGTGCATTTCTGAAAAATAAACATGTTTTATATATGTATATGTAAAGGTGCATGGAAGAATAAATGTTTAAATAAGTGTCTTAATGGATGTTTTAAAAAAAAAATGATTGGATAACTGGCTTATTAAGTGTATCATAGTGAATACATATATTAGCGAGTTTTGTTTCAATATTTAAATGTTTGTATCAGTGTTTCACTTTGTGTATAAGTGGGTGCATGGGTTGGTGAGTAGCAACATGCGTGTTTCTATGGGTTATAAGATGGTTTTTTTAGTATCAGTATAAATGTCTGTATGATTTGGTGGGGGTGTTACTTAGCACACAGATGCATCAATGACTGACTCACTGTTTGTATGTGTTTTGAAGACAGCATATGTGCCGGACTGTATGGGTGAATGAGTGTGTATATGTACATGTTAGTAAGTGAATGACTGTCTTACTAGTGTCTTTATCAGTAACTTCATATGTTTTAATCTAGTATATGTAAGTATTGGTGTATATAAGTGAGTATATGTGAGAGTCAGAGATTGAAAGAGTTCTTGTTTAAATAAGTATGTGTTTCTATAAGTGATTGTTTAAGAGAGTAAGTATGTGTAAGTTTCCTTAGAAGTAAGGTGGTAGTGTGTGTATAGCTGTATATGCCAAAAAATGGATGTTCAATTTTGTATTTGCATGTGTGAATATGTGTGTGAGCAACTTATGGAAGACTGTCGGTGTGTTAACGGATGTATAGGTGTCTCACTACATATGATGAGTGAGTATATGTATGACTGACTATATAGAACTGTTGGTGAATGAATGCATGTGTATATAAATGGTGGAATTACTGAATTGGTTGTTGTAACTGGTATAGGTATATCCACTTTTTTGAAAATGTTAGTTTCTATTTTTTAATATGTGTTTCAAGGGTTACTTTACAGTGAAAGGAGGTCAGTCTCTCTGTCACAAGGATAGTGTCATCAGTGATGTCATGAGTGATGTCACTGACCATGTCATGAGTGATGTAATATGTGATGTCATCAGCAGTGCATTACACGCACAAGTTATAGTGAGTGCAACTAACTATAACGTGGGAATTTCAATGGTTTTATGTCAGTAAAATTTCCAGTTAACTATAACTGGTGTGAAACCTATGTTTTTTTCAGTGAATTTAATAGGTTTTTTAAATGCTAATTCCTAACTATAACTAGTGTGAAACCTATGGTTTTTTCAGTGAATTTCAAAGGTTTTTTTAATGCTAATTCCTAACTAAAAGTCTCACATTATCAGTAAGACTATTAGCGCTCTAGTTGTTCTTTAGAACACTCTGGTACATACTATCATTGGGCTATACTTGCGCTACATCTGGCTGATATTTGGGCTACATTTGTATTTTTGTGTCTCTGGTGGCCATCTTTGGGCTACATTGGGCTACACTGGGCTACATTGGGATACAATTGGGCTACATTTGGGCTCTAACATATATAAAGCCCAAAGTAGGCCAATATATATTTTTTTAAAGTTAATTTTCTTAAAAACAACTGGAGCATATATCTTGAGACATAGCAACTGCACATCAGGCTACCAGTCCTTAAAATTTTTCAATTTTTTTTTTTATATATTTTTTTTTTCTTGGAGCGCTCCTGGTGCGTGCCCCGGTGAGTGCCCCGGAAAGCGTAGTATTTTGAAGTGCTCCGGTGCGCGAACCGGGAAGCGTCCCGTTAGCGCCAATGTCGCGATCGAAAACAACATCGTGACGCGTCGCGTAAGCGTGACGTATCGTGTAGCCGCGTGATGCATCTTTTGACGCGCTGCGTAAACGCACCCCGAAGCCCTCCGCGGCGCGGCCCGGAGCGCGTAACGTAAGCGCATCGGGTCATGTGACTTGAAAATAACACTTTTCATTGGTTCTCATCATTTTTTTTCTCCAAATAATGAAAGCCCCCTCCTTTTTTCCTCATTCTTACTTTCTTCATTGAGAGAGCAAGAGCTATTTTGGAGGAAACAATGGCTTCACTTGTGGCTGCAGCTGGTGCACCACCACCACCACCCCCACCACCAAGAAAAGAAGATCCACCACCACAGTTTCTTGGAGGACAAGAAGAAGAGGAGGAAGAAGAGGAGGAGGATCAACAACGAAGTTGCTTCCTCCCAGAAAAACCCAGACAAAGGCACGTTAAAGTGCACTTCATTTGGCAATTTTTTTCTTTTCCAGATGACCAAAAAAAGATGAATGCCCCCAAAGTCACCTGTCTTATTTGTGACAAAGTTCTCTCCAGGGGCAATCCCTCAAAGAAATATTCTTTTGGTAATTATACCATGATCCGCCACATGGAGAGGTGGCATCCCAATAATTTAGCTCAGGCTGAAGTCCAGGAACTTCGTACCAACCCACCCCCTGTGGCCAGCACTTCCTCTTCAGTACCCTCACTTTCTGGTCCTGAAGAACGGCAAATGGTGCCAAATATTCAGCCAAAATTTGGCAAGGTCAAATTTCTTTGCATTTTCTGTGGCAAAACTTTATGCTATAGTGAACTTAGCGCCATCTTAATAAATAATGCTATAGACAACCACAAATGCAGGAAGGAAAGAAAACTGTAATTATTTTCTTTTTTTTGCTCCTGTTGAGCTATTTCCAATTCCCTGTTTTTTGTTTGTTCCCTTAAAAAAAATATATATATAAAATTGTTCAAAAACACAAAAAAATAAAAAAATGTTCAGAAAAATAATAAAAAAAATATAAAACAACAAAAAGAATAAAAAAGTTATTTTCAGAACTACCTCCCATTTATAAAATATTGCCAACAATTTTTAAACTCTGGCATTCTTTTTTCTCTGTTGTGCGCTTCCCGGTGCGCTCCCCGGTACGCTTACCGGGCGCTCCCCCACGCAAATCAAAAAAAAAAAATCTTTTTTTTTTTGCCCCGCGAGGCCTTTTTATAGCCCCCACATCAAACCTAGGGGATCAGGGGGGGTCTTCCCTGCCCCCTTATGGTCATTTCCCCCTTTGTTTTGGCCACCTCTTGTGTCTCGATCCTACCGAGACACAAGATGGCGGCCGCTCCGGACTGTTTCGAATGTTTACAGACACCCAAGAACCAATCAGCTTTCTGCGCGCAAGTCGCGTTGCGCGCCCGGAGCGCTCCCCGGAGCTTGTACCGGGGCGCTTTCATAGATATATATATTTTTTTGAACCTAAATTACTCAAAATCCACTGAAGCACATATCTTGAGTCATAGCAAAGGCACATTGGGCTACCAGTCCCTACAATTTTGCCAAGTTTGGCGGAAATCCATTCAGCCGTTCGGGCTAAAAGTGAGGTCGACCGCCCTATGGAAA
The DNA here is from genome assembly GCF_964263255.1 of Lissotriton vulgaris. Lineage (NCBI taxonomy): Eukaryota > Metazoa > Chordata > Amphibia > Caudata > Salamandridae > Lissotriton > Lissotriton vulgaris. The sequence continues at coordinate 59,115 of NW_028249881.1, read as the reverse complement.
TTAACATGGGGAAAACACGTTTTGGGACCCCCTTTTATCTCGGCCCCCGCTTCACAAATCCCCCCCAAACTTTCAGGGAAGGACCAGGGCGCCGCGAGGTCATTTTGAGGAAATTTTCAGGCAGATTCGTCAACCGGAGCCAAAGTTATTCCAAATAGAATTTTGAGATTTAACATTGAAAAAAATCCTAACCATATATATAGCAAGTTCTGTTCGAACACATATGGTTACTATGGGAAAAAAATGTTCTTGTGAAGTGCATCATTTTTCGAACTTAGCAATAATTCTTGCTTTTGATCCATTATCTTATATCCGTTAACATTGCGTATTTGCACAGATAGTATGAAGGCATTTGTTAAACTGCGTATTTGCACAGAACGCATAACATCGCACTTTTGCACTTTATTTTACATAAGCAAAATTTGCACTACAATTAAATATTTAAGATAAGCATTTGCACTTTATAATGTGGATAGATAAAAACAAAGGATCATTTATGCACTATTTTATTGACAAATAGGATTGTACCATTACTATGTTAATCTGTATTTGTACTTGCACATAACTTATGTTTGTTTCCAATGTGTTCGTGAATATCTTGACAAGTCAAACATGGCCCCCATACATGCTGATGTACTGAGTTCAATTAAGATCTGAGTCCTTCTGCTATGTTAATGAAATGCATTTGGCGCGCTATCTGAATCTGCACAGTACCATTTAAATGTGATTCAGTCCATCTTACCGCTAACAGTGATTAAGGGCGTTCACGCCCGAAACGCGTCTGTTCGGCGTTTTTTTGCACCCCTGCACTTTATGCTTGAAAAAATAAAATAAGAAAAGAATTTAAAAAAATAAAAAAATGAGTGAGCAAGGGCATTCACGCCCGAAACGCGTCTGTTCGGCGTTTTTTTGCACCCCTGCACTTTATGCTTGAAAAAATAAAATAAGAAAAGAATAACTTGAAGACTGGCTTTGGACTTTGTAAATCGTTGTCTGCGTACTGGGTAACGTGGATAAGGCGTTTGTTGCTCTGAAGTTCCGTGAGAATCGTAATGACGTTTTGGGCTTGTTTGAATGTGGACGAGTTTGGTATCTATAAACCGCAAATGACGAGTTTAGTGGGTGTACGCGTTTTCGCTACTCTACTTTGCAGCGTTCGTCTTATTTGTGGGTTTCTCCATCTGAACCCACGGGTTCCATTTTAGATACGGCATCCATTTTGTTTCTTGCCCTCACATAGCCGGCGAACGGACAATGTGCGCTTCATGACCCTGGGTTTCCCAAGCTCTTGCGGAAGATGCATATCCCTTTGAGTGTGTCTTTATGACTAGGGGGATGACACGGCAAAGACAGATAGCTCCGCTCGAGGCTCATCTTGCCGTGCCGGTCTATTGATTCAGCCTTGCATGTGTTAGGCTCGAATCCTTTGATCCTGCGATCACGCTTCCGATATTGCCCCTACACTCTTTTCAATCTGTTGTCTGTCTTTTTCTTCCTTGCACCTGTTTCTGTCTCTTCTCTTAGCTCGTTTACAGCCAGAATGGAATGTGCCTAATGGTGAGATAATGTGCTTTTACAGTTGGGAACCGGCAATGCTACTGTAATTATGTTCCGGGCTTCTGAAAACATGAATGCAACCCTTTTGAAGTTTACTGTGGGAACTGAGTTGTAACCTTTTGTTCGCTATGTTGTGCAATGACGAAGATATGTATAAAAGGAGCGATCCACTTTTGCAATTTGAAGCAGACTCTCAGAACCTACACTTCGTTGTACTTCTTGCGATCTCTTTATCCCTGCAGTAGATAAACGCTGATCTTTGACGCCGAAGGAAGTGTCCTGTGTCTCTGTGATTAGTACGCCGGAACAGGTAACCCACGAAGGTTTCAGGTGTTGTCCCCTGGCACCGCTGGGCCTTAGATTAGCCCAGTCCTTCAGCACAGTGACCGGTTGGAGGAGTATGTATATATATATATATATATATATATATATATATATATATATATATATATATATATATATTCACTACAAAAAACATAGGTTGGTTTCAGGTAGGTTATAGTAAGAAAGTATCATTTAAAAAACCTTAGAAATTCACTGAAAAAACCATAGGTTTCAGGGGTGTTATAGTTAGCTGAACATTTCACTCATACAAAACCATTGAAATTAATCTGTTATAGTAAGTTTTACTAACTGTAACTCTCGCGCCCGCAATCCAATGTCTGTACTGACTACTGCCTTCGATCTATACTGCGGTCAGCAGAGTTTACAACTTGATACCAGTTTTGCATCAGCACTACAGACAACATTGAATTCAGTCTCGATTTGACAATTGTACTCTGTCCTCAGATTTTGTTAAAGTATGTGACAAAAAGCATTCCTCGATGTTTGTGTTGACTACTGCCTTCGATCTACACTGCGGACAGCAGAGTTCACAACTTGAATTCAGCTTTACAATTGTACTGTATGTGTTCAGATTTTGTTAAAATAAGTGACAAAAATCCTTCGTCGATATCTGTGCTGACTACTGCCTTCGATCTACAGTGCAGACAGCAGGGTTCACAACTTGAATTCAGCTTTGGACCTACACTACGGACAGCATGAAATTCAGCCTTGATTTATTTAAGGCAGAGATAATTGTACTTTATGTCCTCAGATTTTGTTAAAGGATACAGCAAAAAGAATTTCCTGATGTCTGTGCTGACTACTGCCTTCGATCAACAGTGAGGACTGCAGGGTTCACAACTTGAATGCACCTTTGGATCTACACTACGGACAGCGTTGAATTTAGCCTTGATTTATTTAAGACAGAGACAAGTGTACTCCATGTCCTCAGATTTTGTTAAAGGATGCGACAAAAAACATTCCTCAATGTCTGTGCTGACTACTGCCTTCGATCTACATTGTGAGGGCTCATGATTCAGGTGGAATGGCGATTGCACATGACGCATTCCAGTAGGCAAAAGACATTGTACCAGTGTGACCCGCCCGAACAACGAATCTTCGCGGGGTGTGCACTTGCTGAGTTCTTCAGGTACCACTAACTCACTGCAGCACAAGTCATCTCCCCGTGGCCTTATTAAGGCAGAATTCACTAGGCAAAAAACATTAGTCCCAGTGCGGCCTGCCCGGACCACGCATCATCGCAGGTTACGTACAAGCTCAGTGCCAAAGGTACTACTAATTCGATGCACCATAATTCATCACCATGTGGCTGTATTCAGGCAAAATTCAACAGACAAAAGACATTGGTCAAAATGCGGCCCCCCTGGACCACTCATTATCGCAGGGTACGTACAAGCTCAGCGCCAAAGATACTACTAACTCAGTGCACCATAAATCATCGCAAAGAAGGGTGAACAGTTTTATATCAGAAATGAGGCATACTATCACTTTTAAATGGAATTTATGCAGAATTAAATCAACAAAAGACATTACTCCAATTACTGTGCCTCCCCCCGACCACACATCATCGCAGGGTACACACACGCTAAGTGCCAAAGGTACTACTAACTCAGTGCACCAAAAATCATTGCCACATGGCCTTACAAGGCAGACTTCACAAGACAAAAAACATTACTATCAGTACGGCCTGCCCGGACCATGCATCATCGCAGGCTCCATAGAACCTTGGTGTTTCAGGTGCCACTAACTCAGTGCACAACTTATCATCGCTGGCTGCACACAAGCTAAATTACCAATACTGTGCAGCTCTACTCAACCCCACGTGGCCATGGGCTCTTGCTAACCGGTGCCTCCTGCCTACATTGCAGTCAGCAGAGCTCACAATTAAATAGACTGATTCACTATTTTCAGAGTACAATACCAAACTAAGTATAACACCTATCAAACCTATACAATATCCTTTTAGTATGCTTCCTTCAAAAACTTCTTTTATATCAGTTATAGATTTAGTTGAATAATAATAAAATTCACGCAGCAAGTGCAAAGGCACACTCAATAGCAGTCTACACTGCGGACAGCATAGGTCACAATTTGAACTATAATATCCCGGAAACATACATATTTCGACAATGTATTCCATACATGTTTCAACTTTTATTTCAATCAAAATTACAGATGATGCAGTCCAGCCTAAGATCTACACTGCGAACAGCAGGGTTTACAACTTGAATTCAGCTTTGGATCTACACTACAGACAGTAGGGAATTCAGCCTTGATTTATTTAAGGCAGATACCAAAATACTCCTGAGGCACTGCTAGTATGCAGTAGCACATTCAATCCCTGCATCCTGTGAACTATGCTCACAAAGAATGTAGAAGACTGCACCAAAATGTACCTCCACCACCGGCAATACCAAGTACCTCTGGGGCATCACCTTCAACATGGCCACAAGACATACGTCCCCATATTGAGAAAGTTAGAATTCACTGCATGAAGTGCAATTGTTTAATTTGTTATGATGAGCCATCAGAAGACCTAGTTTGCAGAGCAATTGATAACCATCGATGGTAGTTTTTTTATTTTTTCCCTCAAAGTTCATGCAGTCCAGTATGCAACAGTCAATGCTTTGAGTGCAGCCCGTTCAGACCACACATCATTGCAGGGTGACCACACGTTAAATACCAGACGTACCACTAACTTAGTACACCATAAATAATAGCCACGTGGCTTTAAGGCAAAATTCAGTAGTCAAAAAACATTACCCCAAGTGCGGCCTGCCCGGATCAGGCATCATCGCAGTTTACGTACACGCTCAGTGCCAAAGGTACTACTAACTCAGTGCACCATAATTCATCGCCCCGTGGCCGTATTCAGGCAGAATTCAACAGACTCTTCATTCATTATTTGCAGAGTGCAGTACCAAACAACGTATGACGTCCCTCAAACCTACACAATATCCCTTTACCGGCCTTTCTTCAAAAACTTCTTTTATATCAGTTCTAGGTTTAGTTGAATAACAAAATTCACGCTGCAAGTGCAAAGTCACACTCAATGGCAGTCTACACTGCAGACAGCACAGGTCACAACTTGAACTATAATGTCCCTAACACATACATATTTCGACAATATATTGCATACATGTTTCATCTTTTATTTCAATCGTGATTACAGATGATGCAGTCCAGTAGACAACACGCTGAGCACCAGACGTAGCACTAACTCAGTGCACCATAAATAATTGCCAAGTGGCCTGATTAAGGCAAAATTCAGTAGTCAAAAGACATTCTTACCAATACGGTCTGCCTGAAGCAAGCATCATCACAGGCTCCACACAAACCCTACCTTAGTGCACCACAACTCATGAACCCTTCACAATAGAATCTTCTGTGTATTATTTCAAATATGGTGCTCCTACCTTTGTACAGCAGAAGTCATAAACATTTTATGATTGAATACCTGTGTATGATATCATGATTACTATTCTACTTGTTACCAACAGCAACGTAATAAAATGGAATTGAGCACAAGTGCACGCACCCACTTCAACTATCTGTGTCTGTGTATTTAATATGTTTGTAAAATGCTGCTCCTGCACCCTACCACATTATATTGTGCAGTAAACAGTGTATGCAACCATCTTACCTCTGCCAGAAACAAAAACTAATATTTAGTAACTTTTTCCTCACTCATTCTACAAATACGAACGTACAAACTGGATCATTACAATACTGCAAACAAAGTGTATAGTAAATTTATAAGTGTGTGCTATTGCTCAATTATTTTTTTTTAGCATATTTCTATAGCGCAAAGTCGACCCAAAACTATACCAGCCATTTACATGAGCACTGTATTTACAGTACATTTTCAAGCATGCGTAGATTACATCATTTTTCTACAATAACAGGATGTGGACGCGACTCCGAGCCTCGAACACTGATTTCCAGCACCAAGTTCGACAGTATACCTGAATGACCACACACGTACATATATTAGCTGCCCTTCATGTGCCAAAAACTGCAACCTAAAGCTTTCATAGCCCTGTATTACTACAGCTACAACACTCCACTGAATGTAAAACAAACATTCATATTCACAGAAATGCATCATGTCCACCATCTTTTATGTGTGCAACTCTGGATGAATATAGGGTCAGTGATACCCCGTACCTTCCATGTTGGCCATGTTGTTAGACTTTACAGACATAATGACACTTTTGCGTTTAAGACCCGGGTGACGGCAGCACTGGAACACGGACACCCAAATCAGTTGATTTCTCATATAGCTCATGACGGAACCACGCCCATCGCTCCAGAGTCATCGTTCACAGCCTCGTGCAGCACTGGCATACGTCAGTCCAGCCCACTCCGCTTACGCTTCCAGGAAAACACAACAACGCTACAAGGCCCAGATTTCCATTGTAGTTATTTCTTAGTTCCTGGTCTAGTTGTCAGAACCGCACACATACACTCCCTCATGGCTGATATACACCCACACCATACCCATCCAGCACATGTGTCACAACACACGGGACCCTTCCAATAAAAAAGACGTGGCGCACGTGCGCTACGCCATTTTAGAGTTGCTCCCATCGCAAGCGCTGTGATGGCCCATCCTGGTGGTTCGGACGCATTATGTAGGCCCGAACTACCGAACAGGGGGCCCACCACCACATGCGTTGCTTCTTTGGTCACTGAGTTAGTGGTACCGCAAGGACTGAGCCGGTGAGGAACCTGCGATGATGATGGGTGCACAAGTGTGTCCTTTGCCATAGTGATATCAAGACTCAGCATCAAATGTGAGACTTCTTGGTGACAGAGCAGGACTGCATGCTGTAGAACGTGCCCTGTCCGCGAAAAGGTGAGCAGTGAGGCCTGGGTACGCAGGGGAGGGAAAAGATGGGGTACAGCAGACTGGATACAAAAAGGCAATGCAGCGATTTAGGCATACGCAGTCCTATATACCGTATCTTATTGCATTTGTATTTTTTTTCCTATGGCAGGAAAGTTTTTATAGTTGGTCAAAAGTCCGTCGCTCTGGATGATTGAAACCACGTGTATCACTGCACACCACTTGTTTTCTATAACCGGATGGAAAACATTACTACTCTACTAATTCTTCATAAATCGAAGCCCATTATTGGAACTAAACAAATAGTTGTATTTTTAATGCGGGAGGGAAGGTGTGTGAAAGGGTGATTAATGATTGTGTAACTTAATTTGACCTTCAACTCGAGCACCTGCTTTACTTTATCTATTTGTGCTTCCTGTTGAAGCTATTTGTAGTTATTTTAGAATGGCTCTGGCAGCTTGCCGGCGCCATTCTAAGTGGGGCTAAGGGCAGAAGGGTACAAAAGTGGGACAGAGTACAGAAGGGGACAAAAAATGAGTGGGGCAGAGGGCAGAAGGGCACAGAAACGAATGGTACAGAGGGCAGATGGGCATAAAAAACGAGAGGGTGGCAGTGATTAACCAGGCAAAAGAAAAAAACCTGCGAAAACGCAAAGCACCTCGTGAACACGCAAAGCGCCCCGCGAACACCCGCGAACACGCAAAAACAAAAAAATCGCAAAATTCGCCCATGCTTAGTTGTATGTACGCTCCTATTACTAACTCTATACTACCTTTCAGATCACTAAACTTGAGGGTGCACTATGAACCGGCACGTACTTGGACACACACCGGAGGCAAAAAGGTGAGCTACGAAGATTTTCTCCAGTATCAACACTACCCCTCCTGCTCCATCTATTACTTTCTCTCTCTCACACTTTCAATGTAGTTTTTTCTCTCTTTCTTACATCTCCCTCTCTCTCACATTGTTTCTCTTTCTCTTTTCAAGTTATGGGCACTGCTGTCCACTCTGCAGATAAATAAATCAAGGCTGAATGTAATACAGTCTGCAGTATAGAACCAAAGCAGAACTCAAGTTGTGAGCTCTGCTGAAAACAGTGTTTACAAATGGTAAGCAGAGCGGCCTAGATATACAATGCCTCCAATTAAACGCGCTGCAAATAAACAATATTGTCCTGCATAATGACGTGATCTCTCACGTAATTCTGTCTCCTCTCTGAATCATTTTACAGACCTGCTGGACCATACTGTAGATATGACCCAGCAGGCCCTTCCCTACAGACACCTCTTCGACGCGGGCCTATGAGAGGGGTGGGATGTATCAGGCACACTGCACACTTGTAAATAAGCAATATTGCCAAGTATTATGTTAATTTGTGATCTTTAACCTCATTCAGTCACATCGATCTAATTTTAAAGACTTATTTTCATTTTTGTTTTGCAGGTTACCTACCCTTTAACCATTGGAGTCCATCTCCCATTTTGTTCTTTATACTGTTATGTTAAAGTTAGGTTTTTATTTATTTATTTTTGTTTTAATAAAAGTTAATTAAAACAAAAAATTAGTGTATAGTATTATTTACAACACTGGTGACGGAAACTGCGTGGGGGCAGTTCACCATCACCTCCAATGATACTCCAGCACAGCAAGAAATTCTAAGAAGAATTGTACCGGTACCTCAACGAGAAGAAGGGAAAGTGTGATGAGAGGAAGCAATTTTTTACGCAGGACATCACACTTTCCCTTCTTCTCTAGAGTGCAAGGTAAAGGTGAGAAGGTGAAAACTTATATTGCAGCACTAAAAAGTTTGGCGAATACTTGTGAATTTGAAACTCTGCAAGATTCTCTTATTAGAGATCAACTGGTTAGGTGTACCAACAACACCAAAATACAAGAGAGGCTACTGGTGGCCAACCCAGATCTAAAACAAGCTATAGACATTGCTGTGGGGATTGAACACACTGCGGATTGCATGGTAGCCATGAAGGGTGAGGGGGAGAAGAACAGCGAAGTAAATGTTATAAACAAACAAGAAACCCGCAAAGAAACTAAGAACAAACGTCCAGGGGTGATCCCTCCTGTGACCAAACTTAAGTGTTTCAGATGTGGGAGCCCCAATCACTTGGCCAATAGCGTAAGTTGCCTAGTAAGGTCAGTCACATGCTACAAGTGTGGAAGAAGAGGATATCTATCTAGACTTTGCAGAGATTTCCAATCCAAATCAGTCCATTCCATTGAACAAGAGGCTACTCAAGAAGTTAAATTCTCATGAATTCTCAAAAGCGTATTATTAACCCAATTATGGCTGTTTTAACGGCACTTTCCTAACGTTAAAGTGACGATAATTTTAACGCTGTCCTTGTAAATATGCACCCAATTTCGCGAGAAATACAGCAAAAATTAATGTTCGCAAGTGAAAAGCTTGTTAATATCAGGCTGTGGACTTAACATATCAATCCACCTCGCATATTAAACATGCTTAAGTCTACTTCACAACAGATGTTAGGATCCGACATAAACTGCAATTACCAAGAGTTTTGCTATCGGTCCTCAAATCCAGGGCCGCCTTGTTAATACAACGATGTTGTCATACCTCACTCTTCCATGTTATATTGTCATAGGAACACCTACCTTGCCACTGAGAACGCCTACATTGCAACTCATTGGAGATATGAGGCGAGCCGTTAGCAAACCGGCTGCTAACATGCGTTAATGCATCTTAGCGTCACCTAGTAAATAGAGCGATATAATTTTGACCGCATTTTTGTTTTTTTTTAATGAATTGCAGTGAAATGGCACTTTTTAAAATGCCCTCAAATTTGCTATGACAGAGCGGGAACCTCAACTTCCGCCCTGCCATAGCAAACAGCAGTGTCCCGGGGGTACCGGGGGTAGGCACCCCAAGAATCAGCAGGAGTCGCTCGTGGGGGGTGATGTTCCCCAAGGCTTTTGACTGCTCTAGAATGGAGCCCACGCGCCCCCCTCCCACAATATAAAAAGACCGGGAGGGTGGAAATCCCCGAGGCTTAGACAGACCTTTGAGCTCCCTCAACCATTTATTTTGTAGCACCGAGGAATGGCGGTCCCTGGGCTAAAGGGCCCCTCTGAACCCCCATCAAATGTAATATTTTAGACCCCGGGATTTCGCCCTCCCAGGTAGCTAATTTTTAAACAAGCACAGGAGCCTGCGCCTCGTTTTTAGTTTTTTTATGGCCGATCCATGCACCCAGCGCACATTTATCAGTTTTTTCAACAACTTTTTTTTTTTGGAGGGGCAGCCCTTGGGGTCCTTGCGGGACCCCCTAAGCAGGTCTAGAGGATCAAAATATTTCTTACCTGCCCCCTGTATACGTTTTGAACACTTGTTCCACTACTTTCTAGATCCTCGCTTCTACTGAGGCACAAAATGGCTGCCAACACTTCCTGGTTTTGAATGTTGACAACCACTTGACAGCCAATTAGCATTCAGCGCGTGATCGGGACGTTGCGCTTAGAGTGCGCGCAGGATAAGCGGATCCACCAAGGCCATAGATACATATGTACTTTTAATTGTAATTTTCTGAGCATGGGCGAATTTTGCGAATCTGGCGTTCGCGAATTTTGCTAATTTTTGAACTCGCAATCCGCAAAATCCGCGAATTCCCGCAAATTTGCGGATTTTTTTTTTTGTGTTCACAAGGGTTTCTGCCAGTTCGCGAGGATTTGGTACTAGTTCACAATTGCGAACTTACTTGTCGGCTCGCAACGGTCGCGACTATGTTGTTTCTACGTCTGGTTCATCATCACAGCCTCCCAGCACCCTCTGTTTCACCACTGCCACCCTCTCTTTGACCCATGCCACCCTCTGTTACATCAATGCCACCCTCTGGTTCATCATCACTGTAGAAGATGGGGGGGAAATGCAAGCACACCTGCCCTGCTTCAACTGACATGAATTAATTTGGGGTTTGTTTATTAACAACACCTGCCCTGCCCCAACTGACAATAATGAATTAGGGGCTAATTAATGTGTCACTGAATTTGAAGTTCCAGCCTGGCACCTGCTTGTCTGCTCCCTTAGCTGTAAATCAGGACCTTTGTGGCATACAGTTAAGGTCAGAGCAGGGTCACACAATAGTTGCAAGTAGGCAACCGAATTCTGGAGGGCCCCCTCAGGAAGCACAACAGGGAATCGTTACAAATCATGAGATTGACCTTTTGCACCTGCTCATTTGTTTTGCTTTTGCAAAAATCATTTTTCGGTAATTTCGCGCTATTTGCGAGGCTCGGCGTCGTGCGAAACCGACCGCGGAAGCCGCCAATTCGTGCAAATGAGCTTTATATTTTTTGCGGCGTGTTATTTCGCGAGTTTTTTTGCAGTATTCGCGAGCCGCTTGCAGCGCAACACGCGAATTTGCCCCAAGGTCGAGTACGGGCGCGGCCATTTTGTTTGCGTGACGTATTTCCGTTTCCGCCCGCTATGTATAATCTCGCAAAGTAAGCGCATTGCGAGTACAAGTTCGCACGAGATCGCGAGGAAAATCGCGTGCGAACTTACTTTCGCCTCGTGAATGGGCGGCCATCTTGTTTTTCATTCATTTCCTGTGTCTGGGCATGGTGTTTATCCTCTTGCTATCTTTGCCATCCTTTGCTTGTTTTCAGTTTTTTTTCGAACGATTTTGCTTCTTATCTATCCCTCTCTTTTCCTAGCTGTATATTTTTGTCTTTTCTGCTATTTTTGTTTACTTTTAAACTACTTTTTTAAACTCTTTTCTTTTCTTCTTCTCTATCCTATTCTTTCTTAATTTTCTACTTCCTACCTTACCTGCCCAGACCATGGTAAAGCCAGGCGCCGTGAAGCTGCCCAGGGACTTGAGGGCCGCAGGGGCGGCGGGGAGGAGGAGTCCTGGACCCCGTGCCAGGACAGCATGCAGGCGATTGAGGGGGGAGCAGGTGACGCGACGGGAGATCTTCAGCCCGGAGGAAGTGGGCGCGCTGGTCTACTTCGTCCAGCGCCGCCTGCCCAGGACCATCGCGGGAGGCGGCAGGATCGCGGCCGGCGGCTACAACATCCGGGAGCGCCGGAAGCGGTGGCAGAAGGTGTGCTGGGCCATGTCCCAACTCTCCGGGGTCCAGCGCACCTACAGCCAGGCCACCCACCGCTGGACGGACCTCCTGGACCGGGAGCGCGACCTGCTGGACCAGCTCGGCTTGGAGATCCCCGGGCTTGGTGAGTAGTAGTAGCTATTTCATCACTCAGTACTATGTTTTCTCCTGCTCTGTGTTGTTGTATTGCAAATATTTGTTTTTTACATGGAGCAAGCCAATAATGCTGCTGACGATTACATTGTAGTTAAATTATATTTCAAAATCTTTTGTGCATTTCAGGTGCACTGCTCTCCTTCTCAGTGGCGTTGCTACTATGCTTATTTGTTTTCTATTTTGTGGTCTCATTGGCCTGAGTAACTATTATGTATGAGTGTACTTTACAGAACTGCGTAATGCTAGACACTAGGGGGCAGATTAATTTTACAAGCCCCTTGCGCCACGTTTACGTTGCCTTGCGTGACGCAACAGCGGCGTAAACGTGGCGCATCCCTGCGATTCATTTACAGCGTGACGCATCTAGGGAGATGCGTCACGTTATAAAGCCATGGGCCTGCGCCACAATGGGTGCGTTCCTAGTACGCAGGGTGGGCGGTCCGGCGGCTGTGCACCTCGCAAAACTGCCTGCGTGAAATCTACAAGATTTAACGCAGGCACTTCTGCGACGCTGCTACGTCAATTCAATTCCTTATGCCTGCTTGAAGCAGGCGTAAGGACTGACACAGCATGTTAAGTATTGGGTGGCCCTGAGCATTACTGGAGTTGCATTGCATTGGCGACGTGACTCCAGCGATGCGACGCTCTTACGTGACGAGTTGCGTCACGCAAGTGCCTACCCTTGCGCCAGGGCGCGCCGCATTGTAAATGAGGCGCATCTGCCGTGTCGCAAGGGTAGTTTTGCGTGACGCATTTGATCTGGCGCATCTCTGGAGATGCGCCAGAACGCGTAAGTAAGTATGCCCCTAAGGGGCAGAATTGCAATTACCGTCGCATCCCTGCAAAGTAGCAGGGATGCGCCAGTAATTGTGCAGCCCGCTACCACCACCAAACATGGTGCGCCGTATTTGCAATGCGGCGCACCATGGGCCCAAAACGTCACCGAAGCTTTACTGCTGGAGTTGCGTCGCAACGATGGCGCAGCTCCAGCAATGCTCTGGGGTACCCTATCTCTCCAATGCTGGGTCAAGCCGTACGTCTGCTTCAGCAGGTGCAGGGTTTGTGTGATGCATCATTATCCTAAAGGTGACTGATTGAAATTTTGTAGATTTCCCTCAGCCACTTTTAGGATGTGTTCCAGCGCAGGAATGCCCTCCCTTGCGCCGGAACGCCCCCTGATGGCGCAGGGCTTTATAACGGGATGCATCTCCCAAATGCGTCACGTTGTTATAATATTATACGCCGCACCATGGTGCTCTTTTGTTCAGCTGCTGCGTCACAAAAGTCACGCAAGAACGGAGCAAAAGAGCCGCAAGGGGCTTAAATCTGCCCCTTCCTTTGTACCCCTGACAATAAGAAAAATAGTGGCGGTGGATTGATAGTTTGACTATTTAAATGACTGGTTATGTAGCAGGCAACTGTTAGTGTTGTCACTGATCTGACTGAAATCACAATGGAGTTTGTCTGTCACTTTGTGTCTTGCCTGCGGACTGCTGCCTGCCAGTCCTAGGTGAACCTTTCAGTACTTTGTTTAGTGAGTTACGTGACTTTCGAAGTCGCAGGTCCGCAAATCAATGAAAACTAAACCTAATCAATATAATTTCGCGGAAATATTTTGTTATTGTTGTTTTCAAATGTTTGATTTGGTTGACATTGACAAGCAACAATCATCCATGTTTTCTGTTCTTTCTTCCATGTTGTACGTCAGCTCCCCCCAGGGGCGAGGGGACACAGAAGCAGCAGGCGGAGGCAGATGCTGTTGAACAGGGCCACGATCGGGCAGGCGAGGGCTCCTTTGCTGGCCCCAGTAAGTTTTCATTTTAGACTAGTACCATTTTTTTCCTAGCGTTCCTCATTTGATTTTTTCAAAATCGCCTTTGATCTTCTTGTAGACTGTATCTAAATTCTTATCCTGCCTCTACTATGACTCCCTGTGGTATTACTAGATTATTCTTATTAGTCTGTCTGTGTAGCTAACTAGGATTGCACGGTTGGCGAAACTCCCATTCTAGTCAGCAATAGCTCTATCAACTTAGTGCAGTCCTCTGGGATTGTCCATAATGTCTTTTGAAGTGTTCTATCTTCTTTGAAAATTCCCAACTATAAAATGTGAATGACCACCAAGAAAGAATAAGATACTACCTTTTGGTTTGGATAGGAGGATAATCCATACCACTACTGTTGCGGGGACAATTCTTCTGCAGAAACAGAACTATGGACAATAAATAGTGCATTGCTTATCAATTATAATAGGCGCTGTTAGAGTTTCCACATGCCTCTGTGATAACAGACTTTGAACCCCCAATGTCCTTACTGACTGACTACATAGTGTGGCACAGTCATTTACCTCCCGAATTCATCGATGATTGATCCCCAATGATGATTATCCAACGTAGCTCAAGAGTACAGAGTCAGAGTCAAGAAGTGTCAGAGGCACGGACTCATGCTTGCAAAAATTGCAAAACCTTTCGCTCAGTCACTCTAGTCTGGACCAAAAAACACAGAGTCTATTTAAGTTTAAAAGCTTTATTAAAAGTAAACACATTTATTAAAATGAAGTCATAATAAAACTAAACGTTTAACTGATAATGGAAAAGTGGTTAGTGCTGACAATTAATTGAAGACATTTCTTGTGGTCGAGCCGAGCTCTCACCTGGTTTCAACTTGATCTAGTCCATCTTCTGTCTGTGTGGAGAAAAATGGTGCGTGTTAAAAAGCCAGCCTTCATCAGTTGTGCCAAATAGTGCAGCAAGACAACACCCTTCCCTGGAAAAAGGGACATTTTTTTTTACTTTAGAGTAGACAGTCACAAATGACATTGTTTTCACATGTCTTCATTCCTAGACCAAATACTAGTGAGTGGTTTATTCTAACATTCTTAAATGTACTTTGTAGGTGGAACATCTGGTGGCGGGGCCAGCGCAGAGGTGGTGGTGCTCGACACAGAGGCGAAGGGCAATTCTTCAGGGGAGGAGGTGGCGGCTGTAGTGCCGGCTGTGAGAGTTGAGACGGCGGTGGTGGCGGGCAGAGGTAAGCTCTTATATATTCCTTACTTATTGAGATTGAAGACGTGGCTTGGAAGGAAAGAATATGGGATGCATGGCTGGGTGAATGATGAAGCAATGATGGGTGGAAGGACAACAGCCTGGGTGGGTGACACAGAAACTGTATGTGTCCATATACCTGGATCATGCTACTATCTGACTCTTAGATAGCATATGTGTATCTAGAGCAGGGGTACTCATAGTACAGCCCGCGGGCCGGTGGCGGCCCGGCAAGCCTTCCTTGGCGGTGCGCAGACCTTGCAGACAATCACTGCTCCCCCGGCCCCCACAGAGCAGAGGCTTTGTGGTATTTCACCTGTTAGCGCCCCTGCATCTCCACTCTGACATTCACTGCTCCCCGGCCCCCACAGAGCAGAGTGGAGATGCAGGGCCACAAAGAGGTGAAATAGAACAAAGCCTCAGCTCTGTGGGGCCGGGCGAGCAGTGATTGTCAGGGTGGAGATGCAGGGGCGCTACCACAAACAAAGCCTCAATAATATGTTAATGGTCTTTTAAAGACCTGTTATGTACTTTGGTGTGGCTGTCTGTGTGTGCGCGTTGAGGAAGCTGTCTCAGCCCGGGCTGAAGGCTGACACAGACAGACACACACACAGTGAGATGACAGAGGGGGAGGGAGAGGGAGGGCAGGAGGGAGAGAGAGATGAAGAGGGTGGGCAGGAGGGAGAGCAGGAGGGAGAGAGATGTATGTAAATGCTGGGTCTGGTGGCTCAGTGGATGAAGGCATCTGCTGCAGGGACCTGTGTGCAACCTCATGGTCACAAGTTTTCGTTTTGCTTTAGCCCCGCCCCCTCTGACTCCGCCCCCACCAGTGCGGCCCTCGGCCACAAACTACACCTTAAATTTAGCCCCCGAGAGAAAGTTTGTGAGTACCCATAATCTACAGAGAGTAGACGGTCAGTGGATGAACTAAGTGTAACTTTGAAGAGCATGTAACACTGCACCCGCACGTCCGTTCCAGTGTAGGAAAGGCAAGGAAAAGAAGTTGTAATTTTGTCCAAATACTACCATCAATAGTAGCAGTAGTTTGTATTGCAAGCACAGCGTAGATCCGGTTATTACGGTGGCCACTCCCTACCTCTCTTAATAAGTTTAGTAGTACTCAGTCATTCATGTGTGGATGTATCACTGGTCACTCAATAAAAAGCAAAGCACCTAAAGTCATCCCATATGTAAGCAAAAACATCCCATGTGAAGTGATAGATAATCAGATTATTTATCTTCTTCATTTTCCATTTCTAGTACTCATTTGCACTGTAGGGTGAAAGTTAAATTAATTAAGCAGTAGCCCTTATAACAGAGTATTCTCAGTGCCACCCGTAATAGAAAAGTAAGAGCTTCACCACCTGCATGTACTGGACCGGTACAGTAACGCAAGTCTAGGTCACTCATCATGGCGCGCGTCTCTTTTTCTCGGGTGCAAGTTCACTGCGCTGGCATTATGCCGGCTTGCAGAAGATAACGTACCAATTTTCCTAGACAAGAAGAAGAATAAGACTGGTGTACTTTCATAGTCGACTCCAATGGAAGTCCATAGTGCTCGTAGAATTTGTTCCTTAAACTCCCACTAATGTTAGAGCAAGGATGAAGAAGTGGGAGGTTAGATAGATACTGGCCTCAATAGTTATGTAATGCGCTTGCAAGTTGCTACTTGTACTGTAACACAAATTTCTGCTGAATGATTTAGTTAATCTTAAAGAGCATTGGTTTCAGACTATGTCTTTCTTTCTTCATATAGAGGCTCCTTCCAAACCAACAAGGAGGAAGGAGCTGGCTAGAGCGGCCCGGCAACGGAGGATCTATGCCACTGTTGCTGAATATCGGCGGCTGGTGGCCCTGGAGGACGACGAAAGTGCGCAGTCGACCATGACAACAACGGCGGCTGCATCGGCCTCCGTGTCCCCACGGGCTGCCACCCAGCACAGTGCTCCAGCCAGAGCGAGCCGGGCTGCCAAAGCCAAACGCCGACGCCGAGCAGCAAGGACAACAGCTGCCTCTCACAGCCATTGCAACTGCAAGGCACGCCTGCGCCGCAGTACCCTGAGGGTGTCCCGCCTTCAGCAGGAGCTCCACCACTTTACCAACGTGTTGGAGGGGCTCCGCTTAGAGCATGCCTTGCTCCGCGAGGAGTATGATGCTCTGGCCCAAAAAGTCAACAGCATCCACCCATAGTGTCCCTTGCCCCTTTTTTAGAGACTTTTGGGGGGTGGGAATCGGGAGTTGGGTTTGGGACTTTTAAAGGACAACCGTTGGGGTTAGGGAGGGTCTTGCGGGAGATTATTTTGTTAGGGCTATAAAAATATACTTTTTGAAACTTTATCTGACCATACCTGTTTTTACTGCTTGCCTGGTGGGTGGGGGTTTAACAGTAACTTTGTTTTCCTGAAAGTTTAGTTCCATTTTCTTCCTTTAAGTGTTAATGCCCAAATAAGAGTCCTAGGACTTTAGTAGTACTACCGTCAGTCTCTCGTCTCTCCTAATACTCCATTATACTCCCTCCCACCAAACGCTTATCTTACCTGTAATTTGTGTTTCAAAGTAGGGCTAGGCACAGGGCTGGCTCCACTGGAAATGGCGATTAAGGTTGGCAATCCTGGGCGGATGAAATTTCCTCATAGCGGTGGTACTAGTGGTGTGACACAGTGGCAGTTGCATGCCTATGAAAAAAAAGAAAATGAAATCTGGTTTGTCCTGAGCAATACAACGGTACAATAGAGAATATAGCAGGCGACAGCACACTAGAACAGTGCCACATTGTAGCCTAACAAATGGTAAAGTATAACTACCAATTCGGTTGAAGTTCTTTGACATTAGCCATGGGTCTTTGTCAAGCAGAGTAAGAATATATCCTCGGATTTCTTCACCAGCCTGTTGCTATCACCTTATCCTCCCCAGCAAGTGTGTGGATTTATTGCTGTAATTTAGTCACACATCAATCAAAACCCCACAGCTCGGGGGAAGAGGGTTAGGGTTTGAAAAATGGATGGGTACGGGGGTTTTTGGGAAAGGTTTTGGGAGACAAGAAAAAATAGCACAGCATGGACAAACAATTGAACATAAACAAATCTTTGGGTACAAACCTATCCATCAATCTTTGAAAGTGCATGCACTACTGCATGCATGTCAGTGAAAAGTAAGGAGTACTTTCGACAACTGTGGAAGAAAGAATGCAACAGTACAGGGCGTGTGTGGAATTATTGATAACTATATTCAACATAAGGTCTCTGTTGCCAGATACCTGAGAGCCTTGCTGGTCACTATACATCCATTCACAACACTCAATGGGGTTGGTCTGGAAGGTATAGTAGATAGAAAAGGAGTAATTGCTCTTTTTCTAGGTGTCCCCTCACTCACCAGGGTTGCCCCTTGGTGACATGCTTCATCATTGGGGCCATCCCAGTCCTCTACGGGCTGGGGCGTGCTGCGACTTGCGAATTACGTAGGAGCACTTACAAATTACTATGTGTGGTGCAGATGTGATAGTGGAGTGGACTAAGTGATGTGTTAAGGGATCAATTTAGAAGCAGAAAGAGATCCAAGAAATGCAGTCACAGTCATAGAAAAAAACAATGGATACTGTATCTGTATGTTGTTGTAGTTGTCCTGTTGAAATTGGTAAGTAAGTTGCATGTAGAAAAAAATTCCTCTTATTAGCGGCACTCCTCCATTGCAGCTGACGCTTCGTCCATCAATGTTGGTGACCAGAAGACACCCTGTAAAAAAAGCACAGCATGGACAAACAATAATTGAAGATAAAGAAATCTTTGGTCACAAAGCTAACCATAAATCGTTTAAGTGACATAAAGGAAGTGCATGCACTACTGCATGCATTGTTACTGAAAAGTAAGTAGTACTAGAATGCAACAGTACAGGGCTGCAGCCTTTTCACTTGCCTATCTCTGCACTCAGAGAAACACTTCTTACATTAAATTAGGTTTAAAAAATAGCCGAAGTAAAACCTATAGAATGGCTGTAGGGATCAATTTAGAAGCAGAGAGAGATCCAAGAAATGCAGTCACAGTCATAGAATAAAACAATGGATACTGTATCTGTATGTTGTTGTAGTTGTCCTGTTGAATTTGGTAAGTAAGTTGCATGCAGAAAAAAATTCCTGTTATTAGCGGCACTCCTCCATTCCATCTGACGCTTCGTCCATCAATGTTGGTGACCACAAGACACCCTGTCCACTGCCTGCCTGGCGGATGCTGAATTGCGGCTCGCTAATGTGAAGCCTGACTCCATCCTTTTTTCCCCATTGGACAGACTGAAACCCGGCCTGTAATTATTCTACGAAAAACAGGAAGTGATATAATATTACAACACCACTGATAAATAAATATAAGGTATGTAGGCTGTGGAGTGCAAAAAGTCACACTTTGATTTTCCTAGTAGACAGTACAATATTTTTGAAAGTGCGTACTCTGTCTGAGTCACCTTTTGAAGGATAAATAAGTATGGGCAAATTAATGTAGCGGATCTTTCCCCTCAAGCTAGGTGTACTGTAAACTGTGTTTTAGGACAAAATTAGATCTTCCCAGCAGTGCTCCCACCCAGACCCTTACTAAAGCCAGTCACAAAAATGTAGAAGACCCCCAATCAAATCTCAAAAACGAGGCCTAGCAGAAAACTGGTGACAAAACGTACTTTGAAAGTAAAAGTAGGCCCAAATACCCCCTTACCCACCGTGGATTGTATTCAAACCACTTGCAAGCAACCAAGCAAAAGTATCCATAGCCAGCATCGCTCCAAGACTCGAAAACCCCCCCACCCAAACACATGCAATAGAAATACTGCTAACCCTAACGAACCCTAAGTTAAGAATAGTGGCAAAGGCTTTCTTTAACTATGCCAAATCCCCCCTTTCCCACCATGGATTTTCTTCAAATGACTTGCAACCAAAATTACACATTCTCACGAGTGATCTAAGACCCCAGAACTCAGTTGCAAAAATCTAGAACACCCCGAAACACATGCAATCCTGCTGCTAGGGCTAACCCTAACGAACCCTAAGTTACAAAAAGTGCCAAAAGGCTTTTCCGCGTGGATTTTGTCCCAACCACTTCTACCCGGTATTAGACCTTCCTAGGAATGCCCCAAGACCCGCCAACCCACCCGCCAAAAAGCATAACACCCCCAAACAGGCCAAAAGCAAAATCTCATACTTACAATATTTCTCGGCCTTCGGTCCAAACACGCTGTGTAGCTAGGCCATAACTCCGGTTTACCACCACGGATTTCCTGAAAAGCAAATGCAATCAAGATTAGAGTGTCCCAGCAGTGCTCCCAGACCCCGAAACTCACCCACAAACAGCCGGAACCCCCCCTAAGAGCACCTCAAAGGCAAGCAAGTCAGCAAAAACAAAAAACAAAATTCCGCCTCGGATTTGGTCCAAACCACTTTTATCCGGTATTAGAGCTTCCCAGCAATGGCCCCAGAGCCGTCAACCCAGGAGAAAACGAGTAGAAGACCCCCAAACAGCCAAAGAGCAAAAGTACAAAAATGGGGACTTAGTCATTTTTTTTCCAATTTCCCAAATCACTCCGCGCGCGCTCTGCAGCTAGGCCCTAACTCCCCTCTGCCACCATGGATTTGCTTCAAACCTCTTGCAAAGTAAAGTATCCATAGCCAGCAGTGCTCCCAGACCCCGAAACCCACCCACAAACACCAGGAAGCCCCCCAAACAGGCCCCCGAAAACGCTACATTGAGCAAAATGTCAGAAATAGCAACAATAAAAATCAGCGTTGATTTGGTCCCAACCACTTCTATCCGGTATTAGACCTTCCCAGGAATGCCCCAAGACCCGCCAAAAAGCATAACACCCCCAAACAGGCCAAAAGCAAAATCTCATACTTACAATATTTCTCGGCCTTCGGTCCAAACGCGCTGTGTAGCTAGGCCATAACTCTGGTTTACCACCACGGATTTCCTGAAAAGCAAATGCAATCAAGATTAGAGTGTCCCAGCAGTGCTCCCAGACCCCGAAACTCACCCACAAACAGCCGGAACCCCCCCTAAGAGCACCTCAAAGGCAAGCAAGTCAGCAAAAACACAAAAAAAATTCCGCCTCGGATTTGGTCCAAACCACTTTTATCCGGTATTAGAGCTTCCCAGCAATGCCCCAGAGCCGTCAACCCAGGAGAAAACGAGTAGAAGACCCCCAAACAGCCAAAGAGCAAAAGTACAAAAATGGGGACTTAGTCATTTTTTTGCCAATTTCCCAAATCACTCCGCGCGCGCTCTGCAGCTAGGCCCTAACTCCCCTCTGCCACCATGGATTTACTTCAAACCTCTTGCTAAGTAAAGTATCCATAGCCAGCAGTGCTCCCAGACCCCGAAACCCACCCACAAACACCAGGAAGCCCCCCAAACAGGCCCCCGAAAATGCTACATTGAGCAAAATGTCAGAAATAGCAAAAAAAAAATCAGCGTGGATTTGGTCCCAACCACTTCTATCCGGTATTAGACCTTCCCAGGAATGCCCCAAGACCCGCCAACCCACCCGCCAAAAAGCATAACACCCCCAAACAGGCCAAAAGCAAAATCTCATACTTACAATATTTCTCGGCCTTCGGTCCAAACGCGCTGTGTAGCTAGGCCATAACTCCGGTTTACCACCACGGATTTCCTGAAAAGCAAATGCAATCAAGATTAGAGTGTCCCAGCAGTGCTCCCAGACCCCGAAACCCACCCACAAACACCAGGAAGCCCCCCAAACAGGCCCCCGAAAATGCTACATTGAGCAAAATGTCAGAAATAGCAACAAAAAAATCAGCGTGGATTTGGTCCCAACCACTTCTATCCGGTATTAGACCTTCCCAGGAATGCCCCAAGACCCGCCAACCCACCCGCCAAAAAGCATAACACCCCCAAACAGGCCAAAAGCAAAATCTCATACTTACAATATTTCTCGGCCTTCTGTCCAAACGCGCTGTGTAGCTAGGCCATAACTCCGGTTTACCACCACGGATTTCCTGAAAAGCAAATGCAATCAAGATTAGAGTGTCCCAGCAGTGCTCCCAGACCCCGAAACTCACCCACAAACAGCCGAAACCCCCCCTAAGAGCACCTCAAAGGCAAGCAAGTCAGCAAAAACACAAAAAAATGTCCGCCTCGGATTTGGTCCAAACCACTTTTATCCGGTATTAGAGCTTCCCAGCAATGGCCCCAGAGCCGTCAACTCACCCGCAAAGAGGTAGAACAACACCCCCACAAGTGCTGAGTCTTTCTTCATTGGGCGTAAACCAGCCCTCTGCTTTGATGGAAATAGGAGTCTGGAGGAGGAGGATAGAGGAGCATGTTCTTCTGAACTTGTGAACCTGAGGAATGCAGACTGCGGCACCTTCAAATCAATAAGCAAACAAGTGAAGACAGTTCTGCTGATGGGCTTGTTTTTGTGATTAGGTAATAAAGTTTGAATTATATTAACTGTGCACAACAAAGAAAGACAGACACACAGGAATAAAAGTGAATAAGGACGAAAAAGAAAGTTATTGATTCATTGTCTCATTTTCAGGGCTCGGTGTCACGGTCCACGAATAAGAATAAGGCTTCGTCATCATACTCTGCGAATTCAGGCAGGGTGAGCTCAGTGTCACCTGACAGAGAAGAAATTCCCTCATCTATGTTGCTGTCCACCTCGTCTTCATCCGCCGTGCTTTCTCGTGCTCTGTAATCTGGTGGTATGAGGTGTTGATTCATCTTGATCATTGTTAACCTCTCCACATTTTTGGGCGAGAGGCGGCTCCGTTTGGAAGTTACAATGCCACCAGCAGCACTGAAAACAAGTTCAGAAGACACGCTTGCGAGTGGGCAAGACAAGTAGTTTAAAGCCAGGTTGGACAGCTGTGGCCACAATTCTTTTTTCCCATTCCAATACGCCAATGGGTCAGCATTAACATAGACCTCTGTTGAGTCATTCAGATAGTCCTTCACCATCGACTCAAGGTGCTCCTCCAAGGTTCCTCCACTTTGCTTAGCTGTTGCTGTGACCTTTTGAGAACCAAACCCAAGCCGAGCTAGCCAATCCTCTTCAGCCTCCAATGTTACTGTTGTGTCTGGTGGTGCAGATGATCCGGTTGCCGGTCTCTTTAACGGCTGAAAGGTCACTTGTGCCGCAGCCACAGGTGCAGAAGTGGATTGTTTTGACTGGGGATGGCCTGCTGATGCTGATGTACTGCCTTTTCCTTCAATTTTCTGCAGTTCTCTTTCAAACCTCTTGGCTGAGGAGGCTAGCCACTGTTTGTACTTTGTAACATCTTCATC
Organism: Lissotriton vulgaris; assembly: GCF_964263255.1. NCBI lineage: Eukaryota > Metazoa > Chordata > Amphibia > Caudata > Salamandridae > Lissotriton > Lissotriton vulgaris. Next base: position 35,797 of record NW_028249881.1, on the reverse strand, counting down.
AGCAAAAGGAAAGAATGCTTGGCCTGCCAGCGCCTTTTTGTTGCGTGGATCCAGAATAGTAGCACAAATGTAATGCTGGTTTGAGTGGATCATTTTAAGACGTTCATCACCTTGTAGGCGCTCTAATAATTTCTCCGCCAGAACAAAAGGGTCTTGGTTTTCTTCATCTTTTTGAAACACAGAACACACCTCCTTCAGTTGGTGCTCCAGCATGTACAACAATGGGATAGCTTTTCCCAAATTACAGTCCTCCTTGCTGACTGCACACGTGAAGAACTCAAAAGGACGAAGCATGCGTGTCAGGCTTTTAACTATGTCCCATTGCGCCGCACCCATCCTCAGGTCCTCCTTCTGAGCTGTACCCTGTGTTAAGAAATAGTGATTGAGTACCGTATACTGCTCATACAGACGCTCAAGCATGTAGAAGGTTGAGTTCCAACGTGTTGCCACCTCCTGGATGAGTGCTTTCACTGGCATTTGACGTTCATATAGCAGGCTCCTCAGATGCTTCCGGGCCTTAAATGAATGGCTGAAATGTTTGCACATTTTTCGGCAGGTGTCCACTACCCTGTACGCTGCACTGTCTTTATCACTCAAGAATTTTTTGACAACCAGGTTTATACAGTGCGCCAAACACGGCACTCTGAAATAGTCACCCAGCTCCATGGCCTTAACTACATTGGCGCCATTCTCCGTGGAAACATAACCAACCTGGCGTTTTTTTGGGGACAGCCAGTCAAGGACCTTTGTGTTAAACACATACAAAATGTTTTCTGCTGTGTGACGTTTCTCCAAACCAAACATGGCTAGTGTTGCATGTTTCCGAGCAGCTTTAAAAACTTGGTCCGGGTCAACACCTGCGTTTAGCTTTGCTTTAACCCCTGAAAAAGAGACCCAGTGTGCAGTGATGCACATGTAATCAGCGCCTGTGCCACTGGTCCACATGTCTGTTGTCAGATGTATAGTGTGAACAGCACTCTTCTGCAAAGCTGCCCCAATCACCTCCAGAACATCTTCATGTAGTGCTGGAACCGCAACTCGGGTAAAATAGAACCGGCTAGGAACCTTCCATTTAGGGCAGAGCACTGCCACTTATTCTAGAAAACCAACCCCTTCTACAAAAGAAAAAGGGAGAAGGTCCAGAGCTAGCATTTTAGCCAGCTTAGTGTTATACAGACGCGTCAGTAGGTGGTTGCGTTCATATTGCGCTTCTGTAAACAACATCTGTTTAATGTTGCCCTGGACCAAGGATTTACGGGATGATGATGATGATGATATCTTCGACCCAGTTACGCTCGCTGATGAACTTTTTCGCATTGGTGTATCACTCTCTCCCACACTCTTAGTGTGGCTCACATGGGGTGTGCTGCTGACAGGGGTACTGGGTGTAAGTGAAGTGTTTGACACATCTTCTTCCTCCTCGTCATCATCAGATGAAACAGCATTACGTGCAATTCGGGCTTCCTTGATCGCCTGTAGGTGCGCAAACCATTTGACAGCGTGCTTTCTTTCAAGATGACCTCTCTGGCCTCCGGTACCATAGTTGGAACCAAACTTACCACGACTAACTCAAAGCTTACAAATGCTACAAATGGCTACGTTTTCCTTTTTTAGGCAAACACTAAAGAAGTCCCAAACTGCAGACTTGAAATGTCTTTGGGGGCCGGAGGAGGCGGCGATACTGGTGGTGGTGGTCCTGCTGCTAATGCCAGATGAAGTGGAGGATGTGGATTGCCGAACTTCAGTACGTTTTGCACTTTCACCACCACTAATTGAGGTCGAGGTGGATGGAGGTCCCTTCTGGCGACTAAGAAATATGGAAGCGGTAGGTGTTGGTGTACTAGTTAACTCCAATGATTGTGGTGTTTCTTCCATTGCCTCCTCGTCGACATCATCATCACGCTCAGCAGCTTCTCGGGATAGGGTCAAAATGTCTCTTTGCTGCATGCCCGCTGGGGCTGCAGTGACCTTTATGATGACTGGCTAGTCGTCGTGAGAGGCTTCATCAGCAGCAGTATCCGTCACTTCTTGTTGAGCCTCATCACACACCATAGCTATGAGTTTTTCGACGACCTTCCTTTTATGCTTAGGTATCTTTGTCAGATCATGGTGTGCCTCACTCTCAGACTGCTGTGATGGTTACCAATCTTCATCCAGATCATCAGAAGGAGGTGGGCTTGAAGAAGATGTAGACACCCCCCTTGATATTTTCTTTGCTAGGGATGTGGAAGACAATGAATGATCATCAGGAGGAGTGGCTTCCTCAAATGATACCTCGGTTTGATTGTCAATTTCCTGATGTGCCAGTACTTCGGGAGGAACAACTATTGTGGGCACTTGTGACCCTCCATGCACCTCTGCTTGCGCATCTCCTTGCGCTGCCTCTCCTTCCACATGTACTTGGGCTTGTACTTGCACATGTTGTTGTTGTTGCGGCTGTGTTTGTTCAACACTTGTCAGATGAGTTACAACAACCTGTGTTGATTCAGGGACATTGCTGCTACTTTCTTGCGATGAGCCAACATCACTGGTCGATGGTGATTGAAGAAGTACACTGACTGCCTCTGAAGCACTCAAGGGCTTTGACTTAAGTTGGCGTGGTGGTGAAGGCACTGAGCCCAATGGAGCGGGGGTGCTGCTCCCAGCTTGGTCCCCAGCAGATCCCGCTGCTGCTGCAGGCGTACTTTTTTTTTTACTCCCAAAAAACGCGGCGGACGGCACACCAGCCTCCTTGGTAACTTGCTTCTTCTACTCCTTACTAGCAACTTTCTTGCTAGAGGAGCTACGGAGAACTTTTTTTGGGGCCATCTTCTTCAGAGCAGGTCAGAACAGCAGGCCGCAGTTGCATGAGTTGCAGAGTTGTCTGAGGCCAGACGTGACATCGCGTGACGTTATGCTGCACACACACACCGCTGCAGGACATCTTCCTGGCACTGGTGGTTCTCTTGAGTCTTGTGCACCTAAAAGCAATGGAAGACAGAGGAACATCAGTTCAGTTATACACCCCCAAAAAATCGAAAAAAAACAGAAGAATCAGCACAATCCCATGCCCTCCATGATGCTTAAATTCAAGACACCCCACAGAAAGACTAGGCCCATGCATCACTCACTACCCCTGGGCATAATGTATGAAAGCTAGGCAAAATGGGTGCAGGCCTGAGAACACTGCCTGCATTCAAAATTGCCCCCTCCCTCACAGCACATGGCCAGGGCCTGTAGCAGCACTCAAAATGGCCCCCAACCGCATGGTCTGTCCACAACAGGCCAAAAAAACGAAAATCACAGAAAAATCAGCACAATCCCAAGCCATCCAGCCCCTCCATGATGTTTAAATTCAAGACAACCCACAGAAAACTAGGCCCATGCACCACTCACTACCCCTGGGCATAATGGATGAAAGCTAGGCAAATTGGGTGCAGGCCTGAGAACACTGCCTGCATTCAAAATGGCCCCTCCCTCACAGCACATGGCCAGGGCTTGTAGCAGCACTCAAAATGGCCCCCAATCACATGGCCTGTCCACAACAGGCCAAAAAAACGAAAATCACAGAAAATTCAGCACAATCCCAAGCCATCCAGCCCCTCCATGTTGTTTACATTCAAGACAACCCACAGAAAAACTAGGCCCATGCACCACTCACTACCCCTGGGCATAATGGATGAAAGCTAGGCAAAATGGGTGCAGGCCTGAGAACACTGCCTGCATTCAAAATGGCCCCCTCCCTCACAGCACATGGCCGGGGCCTGTAGCAGCACTCAAAATGGCCCCCAACCACATGGTCTGTCCACAACAGGCCAAAAAAACGAAAATCACAGAAAAATCAGCACAATCCCAAGCCATCCAGCCCCTCCATGATGTTTAAATTCAAGACAACCCACAGAAAGACTAGGCCCATGCACCACTCACTACCCCTGGGCATAATGGATGAAAGCTAGGCAAAATGGGTGCAGGCCTGAGAACACTGCATGCATTCAAAATGGCCCCCTCCCTCCCAGCACATGGCCAGGGCCTGTAGCAGCACTCAAAATGGCCCCCAACCACATGGCCTGTCCACAACAGGCCAAAAAAACGAAAATCACAGAAAAATTAGCACAATCCCAAGCCATCCAGCCCCTCCATGATGTTTAAATTCAAGACAACCCACAGAAAGACTAGGCCCATGCACCACTCACTACCCCTGGGCATAATGGATGAAAGCTAGGCAAAATGGGTGCAGGCCTGAGAACACTGCCTGCATTCAAAAATGGCCCCTCCCTCACAGCACATGGCCAGGGCCTGTAGCAGCACTCAAAATGGCCCCCAACCACATGGTCTGTCCACAACAGGCCAAAAAACGAAAATCACAGAAAAATCAGCACAATCCCAAGCCATCCAGCCCCACCATGATGTTTAAATTCAAGACAACCCACAGAAAGACTAGGCCCATGCACCACTCACTACCCCTGGGCATAATGGATGAAAGCTATGCAAAATGGGTGCAGGCCTGAGAACACTGCCTGCATTCAAAATGGCCCCCTCCCTCACAGCACATGGCCAGGGCCTGTAGCAGCACTCAAAATGGCCCCCAACCACATGGTCTGTCCACAACAGGCCAAAAAACGAAAATCACAGAAAAATCAGCACAATCCCAAGCCATCCAGCCCCACCATGATGTTTAAATTCAAGACAACCCACAGAAAGACTAGGCCCATGCACCACTCACTACCCCTGGGCATAATGGATGAAAGCTATGCAAAATGGGTGCAGGCCTGAGAACACTGCCTGCATTCAAAATGGCCCCCTCCCTCACAGCACATGGCCAGGGCCTGTAGCAGCACTCAAAATGGACCCCAACCACATGGCCTGTCCACAACAGGCCAAAAAAACGAAAATCACAGAACAATCAGCACAATCCCAAGCCATCCAGCCCCTCCATGATGTTTAAATTCAAGACAACCCACAGAAAGACTAGGCCCATGCACCACTCACTACCCCAGGGCATAATGGATGAAAGCTAGGCAAAATGGGTGCAGGCCTGAGAACACTGCCTGCATTCAAAATGGCCCCCTCCCTCACAGCACATGGCCACGGCCTTTAGCAGCACTCAAAATGGACCCCAACCACATGGCCTGTCCACAACAGGCCAAAAAAACGAAAATCACAGAAAAATCAGCACAATCCCAAGCCATCCAGCCCCTCCATGATGTTTAAATTCAAGACAACCCACAGAAAGACTAGGACCATGCACCACTCACTACCCCTGGTCAAAAAGGCCATAACAGGCCAAAAAAACGAAAATCACAGAAAAATCAGCACAATCCCAAGCCATCCAGCCCCTCCGTGATGTTTAAATTCAAGAAAACCCACAGAAAGACTAGGCCCATGCAACACTCACTACCCCTGGTGAAAAGGCCACAACAGGCCAGAAAAATGAAAATCACAGAAAAATCAGCACAATCCCAAGCCATCCAGCCCCTCCATGATGTTTAAATTCAAAACACCCCACAGAAAGACTCAGTGCACCCACCACTGAGTACCCCTGGGCAAAAGGCCCCAAAACAGCCCAAAAATCGAAAATTCCAAAATTGTAGTTGCAGCAACTGTAATGCCCCAAACAAACTTACTTGTGAAATTTCTAATCCAAAAGTGATCCAAAGAAAGTCAAAAAGGCCTCAAATCCAAATATCCAGCAGCATCCACAAAAAGTAATCCTTCCAGCTCCAGATCCAAATGAAAAGTGACCAGGAGATGGACAAAGCACTGGGAGGAGCCTGCTGGACAGGAACAGGAAGTTGAAGACTGTGGGGCACTTCCTTCCTCCCAACCCCCCCCTCCCCAAAATGGACTCCTCGCAAAAAAAGTGCAGGCAAATGTCAACCTGAGGAGTTATTCAGATAAAAATCATCATTTCCAGAAGGTTTATGCTGCTTGCTGGTGGATTTCTTGTGCAGAATTGCAAATTTTGTATTTTCGCGAGTGCAAGATTGTTGCTGCTCGCCGCATCTCCAAACTCTCAATTGTGAAGTACCGTGATACATGATCACGGCGTACTCGCATTGACAAACTCTCGCTGTACAAGTTGGCAAGCCGCGATTACGTAATCGCGCTTGCCAAATTCCTGCGGGATCCCGCAGCAAGATCCAAAATGGCGCAGCACTCGCAAAATATCAAGAAAAATATCTCTGCAAACGATAAATGACGGTAAGTAAGCGCCGCGCGCCGCAAAATTGTATCACCAAGAAAAAAAAAATCCGCTGTGTGCGAATTTGCGGATTTTGCGGGAAATTCGCAAATCTCGCGGATTGCGAATTTTCCGAAAATCCGCAAAATCCGCGAGCGGAACGGATTTTACACCCATACTTATAATTTTCTCAGAAACTACTGAACGTATTTACACCATTTAAGCAAAAGGCACGAGTCTGAACCAAGGACTACCTCTTTGCCAAATTTGGTGTAATTCCGTTCAGCAGTTCAGGCTGTAGCCACAATGAACAGTTCCTATGAAAAATTGGATGGGGAGAACACATTTTGGGACCCTCCTTTTTCTCGGCCCCTGCTTCACAAATCACCCCGAGACTTTCAGGATAGGAGCAGACCGGCGCGCCCCACCACTTTTGAAAATTTCACCAAGATTCGTTGACCAGCGCCAAAGTCATTCCAAATAGAATGTTGCGGTTTTCCTATGGAAAATAGGTCCTAACTATAACTACCTACTGGCAACTGCCAGTAGGTAATATATATGTGAGCAAGGCACAGGGGTGCCGAAACGTCATGAAACCGACAGGCGAATAAAAATGTAACTGCCGTAAAATATGGTCCGTGCTTGGTGTACCTGTGCTAGCTGTGACTGCGACGCGCGAAATATACTTTGGTTTAACGATATGTATATATATATATATATATATATATATATATATATATATATATATATTCAATGAAAAAACCATAGGTTATAGTCCATATATAGTTAGGAATTAGCATTTACAAAACCTTATTTTACTCGCATAAAACCATTGAAATTCCATATATAGTTAGAAGCGCTAACTATATATCGCGCACCCGCAATCCACTGCTGATGATGTCACATATTACATCATTCATGACATGGTCAGTGACATCACTGATGACATCACTGATGACATCTCAAATGACATCACTGATGACATCACTGATGACAACATCCAGTGACTGTATGTTTCTGTAAAGTTAAAATATGTCTTACATATTGAAGAATGAGTGGATGTATAAATGTCTGGATGAAGAATTTAGTAGGTGCATGACTGACTGTATGAAACAGTGATTAAATGTGTCTCACTGAGTGCATGGGTTAGTGACTAAACTGTCTTAATTTGTGCATCAGTATGTTTGTTGTTGTGTAAGCTGCTGCATGTGTTGATCAGTAGCTATAAGAGTGGCCATATGGGTTATTGATTGGTTGCCCAAGTATTTGAATGGGAGGCTGAGTGTGTGTGTGGGTGGCTGGGAGGTGCGTGACTCTGTGCATAGATGTGTAAGCAGTTGATTCACTAGGAGTATGAGTTCAAGAGTGCATGTGGAAACAGCTATATGGGCGGTTGACTGTGCATGGGTGTGTTGGTGAGTGAATGGATTTCTCATTGCTACATGTGCAAGTAAGTACGTATGTAAAACACAATACATGTGAGAGTTGACATATATAAATAACTGAACATAAGAGCCAGTGAATGTGTGAGTGGCTGTATCGATCACTGTGAGCTTGTATCAGGGATTATATAAGAGAGTAAATATGTGTTATTATATGTTTGAATAAGTAAGATGTGTATAACTGTATAGTTGAGGAAATGGAGGTGTGATTGATTCTTTGCATGACTGACTAGGTGTGTGAGTAACTCCATGGATGAGTGACAGTCTGTGAGTGTCTGTTTATACTGAGTGTATGTAAGGTTATATTAGAGTCTGAAGAGGTTCATTGTATTATCACATGAGTGATGTGATCAGTGATGACAAATGAGATGTCATCAGTGATGTCATTTGAGTTGTCATCAGTGATGTCATCAGTGATGTCATTTGAGATGTCATCAGTGATGTCATTTGAGTTGTCATCAGTGATGTCATCAGTGATGTCATTTGAGATGTCATCAGTGATGTCATCAGTGATGTCACTGACCATGTCATGAATGATGTAATATGTGACATCATCAGCAGTGGATTGCGGGTGCGTGATATATAGTTAGCGCTTCTAACTATATATGGAATTTCAATGGTTTTATGCGAGTAAAATAAGGTTTTGTAAATGCTAATTCCTAACTATATATGGACTATAACCTATGGTTTTTTCATTGAATTTTCAAGGTTTTGTAAATGCAAATTCCTAACTATATATGGACTATAACCTATGGTTTTTTCTGTGAATTTCATTGGTTTTTTAATAGCAAATATGAAAAGCTTTAAAATGTCAAGTACGTGATAGATAAAAACATTTTCGTATTTATGCACGCTGATGTGCTTTGAACGCTGCACCCCCCCCCTCCCCTCTTTTGTCTTAATAGTACTCTCTCTTTGCAGATACTGAAGGGTAGTTAACGCAGGCCTTTACCCCCGTTGTAATCCGTCGTGCCTGCTTGTCTCTCCATTTGATTGATTATTATCCAAGCATTTACTATTTTTCAATTGATTCTCTTTGGTTCATTCTCTATTTACAAACAAGCACAAAGTCGCAATACTCTGTTTAGTTTAGTCTTTGCAGATCGTGAAAAATCGTGTAAAAAAATAAAAGTAATCGAGCAAAATCAGTAGGCCACTAATTGGATCTCTTTTTGACCTCGCTAAAATAGAAATATTATAAACAACCCTTCATGAGAAATACGAAAATAGTGAGATGAACTGAGCTCCACACCATGAGGGCTGCAAGACAGCTCGGCTCCGTCACCCACCCCGGCCAAAATAACGACAAACCCTATGCAAATATTAAAAATATAGACAACACACCAGCAAAGAAACAGGGTAAAACATTTTATTAAATAACTATTTACATAACGTTGGTTTATAAGATGATGTCAGTAGTGGACCGATGTGTGAATAGGTCGGAAGCAGCACAAGGCGCCAAGATCCGGATGGAAAGTCCTGGATATTGGGTGCCATAGTTCAGAGTTCTGAGTTTGAGCCTTTTTCAATGCCTGTGCTTTGTTGTTTCCCCTCCATCAAAAACAAAAAAAATATATAAAACTGTGCAAAAATACAAAAAAAACAAAAAATGTTTACAAAAGCAGTGCTTGTAAGACTGTCTGAAGCTTATTTCCACCTACTGCAGCTTCACTATTCCAAAGTAAGTGAGGGTCGTTTGTGGACCTGACTGCATTTGAAAACAATGTTATATGGTACCTCCCTAAACCGCTTGACGGAGGCCCCCGAGGGGCGGTGTGATGACACGGACTCGGAGAAGACGCTTGGCTCCGACCCCCTCCCCAAGTCTTATAGCACTGGTGTAGCCTGAGATCGCCCCCGACATAGGCGGCCGGCTCCCGGGGTCCGGCGGAACTTTTTACCTTTTGATGACTCTTCTATTCTGGACTTTGTCCCACAATCCGTTTGACCTGAAGACACGCTGTAGTGGGGCGCCCCTTTACCGTTTTAGTTGCCATTCCGCCCGCTTTTGCTACACTGTGCCTCTTCCGCCATTCAGCTGTTTACCGCCCGCTCTTGCGACTACAGCGTCTCGCTCACCATGTAGTTAAGTTGCTCCCGCTCTTGCGGTGCAGCGATAGGCGGCTGCCACAGGACTCTCAAAATGGCGGCCGGCTCTTCGGTTTTGGGCCTGGTCCACTAAAATGGCCCTGGGACACCTTGGAACTCGGACGCTTCCCTGATAAGGCTTGGGTCCCATTCTCGAAAAGCGTCCCCTCAGCCGTGAAGATTCTACAAAAGTCTTGGGGGCCTCCGACTCCCGCAGGCTTCTGGTGGGGAGCGGCTGCCATGATTGCTCGTGGAATGGCCACGACGGAGCTACGAGATGGTAGTGGTCTCATGCTGACGCCAGCTTTAGTCTGAAACATCCAGAAACACTATAGACTACCAATTCGATCAGTTCCGGTAGCGCCCCAACATGACCCGGAAGAGAAGAATTTGCCCTCCCCTCTTTGACTGATGGTTCTTGTTGCCTGTCCCCTCTGTTGTCATTTAACAGAACTTTTTGGACTGCTGAAAGGGGTTGTGTTCTGAACGCTGGTTGGTGGAGACATTTAGACTATATTCTTGACCTACGTTGTCGCGTAATGCGTTTTATGACACGCCGCGTTAGCGCACCCGGAAGTGATCCGAGGCGCGGCGCGCAGCGCGTAACGTAAGCATAACAGGTCATGTGACTTGTTAATAAAACTTTTCATTGGTTCATTTTACTTTTGTTATTTTAATGATGAAAAGCTTGGTCATATGACCTAAAAATTACGCTTTTTATTTTTTTCGAACATTATTTTTTTTTCAAACATATGTTATAATATTCCAGGCTAATGTACTTTCCCGGAAAATTTACAACTATCCTGCAAGTAAAATATATTCCATTTTTCGAGAAAAAGGGCGTTTCTTCGTTCCATGACGGAGCCGTTGAGTAAGAGAGACTCGGCCTGCTGTCTTAGTCGCCGATACGCCTGATTATCAGATTCTTATCGATCACTTTATGTTGCAGAAATGAAAAACACAACTGCCCTTGACCATTTATCTTTACTGCGTTCCTACATATTATACCTTTTATCCGTCATGTAATCGGACTGCTTTATTTCACTTGCCTTTTACTGATTCGAAAACAGTGACTAAAAGTAAAAACTTTACCAATGTAAATACTACTACCGTGTTTTGTTTTAAAAACCTTTATTGTGAAAATATCAGTATACAAATACGGGCCTATAACCACGTGGGCCGGCCACGGAGCAAACTGAAATCGTATATGATGAGGAGACATTTACACTGTAGAGGAACGTAACGAGCGGGCCATTAGGTTGCAAGAACTAAGGTGTCTAACAGTTGCGGAATCGGTGGACGTACATTTTGTAATTAAAATAAGACAGGGCCACTTACAATAACATTTTCTAGATATACATTTGCGGGCAAGGAGTTACGAGTCCCATTTATACCGGCGCCATTTTGGGCGAGGCCGGGCAGGTCCAAGATATAGTCAAAATGTCTTCACCAACAATCGGCCAGACCAGAACCCCTTTCGGCCCTTTATGCTACAAGATGGTGTCTTCCATTCAGAAAATATTGTTGGCAGCATTTTGAAAGGAAAGATAAACAGCCGTTCTCCTAGTGAGTCTCACATTGTTACATTTAGGAAGAATGTTGAAGAATAATATGTGGAAAATCTGAAGCCATTTTTCTACAAACTCTCAATCAGCCTAAGTCATGGGCGATCTTTGTCCACACCAGGGCAATAGTGAAGCTGCAGCAGGTGCAAAGGAGCTTCAGACAGTCTTACAAGCACTGCTTTTCTAAACATTTTTTTGTATTTTTGCACAGTTTTATATATTCTTTTTTGTTTTTGATGGAGGGGAAACAACAAAAAACAGGCATTGAAAAAAGCTCAACAGTGCAGGGCGCCTTGTGCTGCTTCCGACCTATTCACACATCGGTCCACTACTGACATCACCTCATAAGCCAACGGGGCACCCCACACTGACTTTCGGCGCAGCATTGTAGGATGGCCACACCAGTGCGGCAACTTGCTGGACACCACCTCGGTGCCATCCGGATCTCGGAGCGTTCGAGTCACTGTACCGCAAGAGTGACCGGAACTCAGCTGGTCACGCCGTCTTTCGGCGCAGCATTGTAGGATGGCCACACCAGTGCGGCAACTTGCTGGACACAACCTCGGTGCCATCCGGATCTCGGCGCGTTCGACTCACTGTACCGCAAGAGTGACCGGAACTCTGCTGGACCCGCCGTCTTTCGGCGCAGCATTGTAGGATGGCCACACCACTGCAGCAATTTGCTGGACACCACCTTGGGCAACAGTGAAACTGCAGCAGGTGCAAATAAGCTTCAGATAGTCTTACAAGCACAGCTCAGAACTCTCAACTATGGCACTCAATATCCAGGACTTGCCATTCGGATCTTGGCGCCTTGTGCTGGTTCCGACCTATTCACACATCGGTCCACTACTGACATCACCTCATAAGCCAACGGGGCACCCCACGCCGACTTTCGGCACAGCATTGTAGGATGGCCACACCAGTGCAGCAACTTGCTGGACACAACCTCGGTGCCATCCGGATCTCGGCGCGTTCGACTCACTGTACCGCAAGAGTGACCGGAACTCAGCTGGACACGCCGTCTTTCGGCGCAGCATTGTAGGATGGCCACACCAGTACAGCAATTTGCTTGACACCACCTCGGTGCCATCCGGATCTCAGCGCGTTGTGCTGCCTTCGGCCTATTCGCACATCGGTCCGCTACTGACGCCGCCTCACGTGCCAACGGATTTTCTACGGTTTTTGTAGCCCTATACCGCATAACAGGTCATGTGACTTCTTTATAAAACTTTTCATTGGTTCATTTTACTTTTGGTTTCCTAAAGATGGAAGGCTTGGTCATATGACCTAAAAATAACACTTTTCATTGGTTTAGAACATTTTTTTTTCCCAAACGATGAAAGCCCCACCTTGTTTCTGGATCATTCAGACTGAAGCTGGCGTCAGCATGAGAGCACCACCATCTCGTGGCTCCGTCGTGGTCATTCCGCGAGCAATCATGGCAGCCGCTCCCCACCGGAAGCCTGCGGGAGTCGGGGGCCCCCAAGACTTTTGTACAATCTTCACGGCTGAGGGGACGCTTTTCGAGAATGGAGCCCAAGCCCTAGCAGGCAAGCGTCCGAGTTCCAAAGTGTCCCAGGGCTATTTCAGTGGACCAGGCCCAAAACCGAGGAGCCGTCCGCCATTTTAAGAGCCATGTGGCAGCCGCCTATCGCTGCACTGCAAGAGTGGGAGCAACTCAACAACATGGTGAGCGAGACGCTGTAGCCGCAAGAGCGGGCGCAACTCAGCTAGATGGCCGCCACCTGGGGAGGCCCGTTCACGCCGCCTCCCCCACGCCCCCCCCCGGGCCGACGCACGCCAATTTTCGGAGTAGCATTGTAGGATACCAAAACCAGTGCGGCAGTTTACTGGACATCACCTGGGTGCCTATCGTACATGTTGTGTCAGCCATGTGACACTGGACACAGACCGCTACTGACGAGGCCTCCCCCCGCACCACCCGGGACGCCCCACGCTGTTTTTCTGTGCTGCATTGTAGGATCCCTAAACCAGTGCGGCACCCAGGCGACATCACCTGGGTGCCGTCCAGAACTCTGCACGTTGTGCTGCCTTGGGACTATTCGCACAACAGACCGCTACTGACGAGGCCTCCCCCCGCCCCACCCGGGACGCCCCACGCCAATTTTCGGAGCAGCATTGTAGGATCCCTAAACCAGTGCGGCACCCAGGCGACATCACCTGGGTGCCGTCCAGAACTCTGCACGTTGTGCTGCCTTGGGACTATTCGCACAAAAGACAGCTTCTAACCATTGTTGCTTTTTGTGTTGAGAAATGTTTAAATGTTTTTAGTTTTTGTTCCGTTCGTTAAAGTTAGTAGTTAATAAAGTTTTATAACCTTACTTTGTTGGAGTGTTATCTATTTTTTTATAAACGGGTGAATGGGGCCTTGAATCGGGTTATTGTCATGTGTGGGCTTTGGAAGTGTGCTGCTGCAGGATCGGACATTTCAAACTCAAATGCACGTTCTTTTTCTTACCTTTCCGAAGCATGGAGCGCAATAGCAGGCAGAGAAAGGGTGATGCACGTGTTGAACACTACCTGACCTGGCAAGTTGCTGGCAGTGCCCCCCCGCCCGCTCCTGAAAGAGGGCACACACACACCGCCGCCCCGAGTACTTCACAAATCTTTAAAAGACCATGCGCTTGTTCATGAGGCTTAAATGGTTTATCACCTCTTCTAGAACCCCTGCATCGACCCTCTGACGTTTCATGGAAAAATTACCTTGTAACACAATACCAAGCCCTGTCAGCTGAAACCCCCAAGGAATCGTGGGGCATATTATCAAGGGGGTTTATCTCCGCTTTTTTGGCTTTAAAAGCCATGAAAGCGGAGATAAAATTATTTCCCTATTACCAAGCTGTCGCTAACACCAGTTAGTGACAGCTAAAAGGAGATAGCGACCATCTTGGGCCCCGCTTTGCATGTCAGTGATACTTATCACTAATGACATGCAAAGTGGCGTGCCAAGATGTTAGCGACTGGAAACAGTCCCTAACATCGCTACCTTCTATTACCAACTTTTGGAGATATTCGCGCTAAGCGCGAATATCTTCAAAATCTAACACCTGCCCTGAGCAGTTCTTAGCCATGTTATCCAATGGGAGGTGGATAACATGGCTAAGAGCATTAGGTCGATAATACATGAATATCGCTGACTTTTCTGCAAGGTTTATCTGCGATAAAAATCGCCGATGTGCGGCGATAATTTTTGTCTCTAAACAAGTTAGAGACAAAAATTATCGCTAGTTGTTCATAATATGCCCCCGGGTTTTTGCTTGCAGAAATCGGGAGGCGGGAGACTAGCACTGAAATCAGTACTCACACGCCTGAATCAGGAGGATTGGCATGTCTGAATTCTCTACAGCTGGGGCCATAAACTACATCCGCAGGGTTAGGTGATAGCCTGGGACCAGCCTGGCATCTAAAATGGCTGCCGTGCACGACAAAATTGTGGCATTCGAAAAAAGGCAAGATGGCGCAGCCGCTGGAAGAGATGTATCAACATATATCAGCCTCCTCAGCCACCCTCAGGAAACATAGGGGATTAGGATACGTCTCCCGCACCCCCTTATACCTAGTACTTTAATTAACGAAGCACAAAATGGCGAATTCCCGTTTCGCTACCAGTTTGCGGCCCAGTTCGCGGCCCGTGAAGCGCTTCTACCGTGAAAAATCATTTTTTTTTTATTTTCCCCCACGGGACCCTTTAATAACCCCAACAACATTCCTAGGGGGTCAAGAGGGGGATACCTTGCCCCCTTTCATTAAATTCCCCCTTAGTTTTTCACCTTTTCTTCTCTCTCGATCCTACCGAGAGACAAGATGGCGGCCGCTCCGGACTGTCACGCAGCAAAAAAAAAAAAAAAGCTCACGCACAGCCGCTGGAAGAGATGTATCAACATATATCAGCCTCCTCAGCCACCCTCAGGAAACATAGGGGATTAGGATACGTCTCCCGCACCCACTTATAACTAGTAATTTAATTAACGAAGCACAAAATGGCGAATTCCCGTTTCGCTACCAGTTCGCGGCCGCGCTTCTACCGTGAAAAATCATTTTTTTTTATTTTCCCCACGGGACCCTTTAATAACCCCAACAACATTCCTAGGGGGTCAAGAGGGGGATACCTTGCCCCCTTTCATTAAATTCCCCTTTCGTTTTCCACCTCTTCTTCTCTCTCGATCCTACCGAGAGACAAGATGGCGGCCGCTCCGGACTGTTTAGAATGTTGACAGACACCGGAGAGCCAATCAGCTTTCTGCGCGCAAAGTTCCGATAAGCGAAAAGTAAGCGGACCGGATCGCTGCCCAGAGCGCTGTTACAGATATATATCTTGGTTTGAACGTTAATTTCTCAAAAACTACTGGAGCACATATATTGAGACCTAGCAAAGGCACATCGGGCTAACAGTCCCTACAATTTTGCCAAGTTTCGTGCAAATCCATTCAGCCGTTCGAGCTAAAAGTGAGTCCAACCGCCCTATGGAAAACTCAATGCAAAAAACGCGTTTTGGGACCCCCCTTTTTTCTCAGCCCCCCCTTGACGAAACCCCACCAAATTTTCAGGGGCTGCTCAGAAACAAAATGTGCCATTTTCCTGAAAATTTCAGCCGATTCCGTCCACAAACGCCAAAGTTATTAGACATAGAATTTTCAAAAGTCCCATAGAGAAAAAATCCTAACTATATATACCTACTGGCGATAGCCAGTAGGTAATATATATATATATATATATATATATATATATATATATATATATATATATATATATATATATATACATATTATCTACTGGCGGTTGCCAGTAGGTATATATAGTTAGGACCTAGTTACCATAGGAAATTCCGAACATTCTATTGGCAATAACTTTGGCGCCGATTGAGGGATCTGCCTGTAATTTTCCTTAAATGAGCCTCGCTGCGCTCCGCTCCTTCCCTGAAAGTTTCAGGGGGATTCGTCAAGCGGGGGCCGAGAAAAAAGGGGCGTCCCAAAACGTGCTTTCCCTATGTTAATTTCCATGGGGACATTCTGACAAGGCTACAGCTCGAACGGCTGAACGGAATTATACCAGATTTGGCAAAATGGTAGGTACTGGTATGCAGCAGTGCCTTTTGTATGTTTGGTGTAAATCCCTCCAGTAGTTCTTGAGAAAATTGAATTTGAAATTTTTCAAATGGCATTTTCTATGGGACCTTTAGACACGGCTACAGCCCGAACGGCTGAACTAAATTACACCAAACTTGGCAAAATGGTAGGGACAGGTATGCAGTAGTGCCTTTTCTATATTTGGTGAAAATCCCTCCAGTATTTGTTGAGAAAATTGAATTTGATAAAATTATATATCTATATGCGCTCACCGTCTGTGCACCGTACGGGTGCGGTCCACGTACCGTACGCGTATGTGCGCGTACCCTTACTTGCGCGAGTGAGGTTCTGATTGGCTGGCAGTCGACTGTCAACATTCCAAACTGTCCAAACCAGGAAGTGTTGGCCACCATCTTGTTTTTCAGGAGAACTGAGGCACAAGAGAGCCCAAAACAAGAGTGGAAAACACGAAAAGGGGGCAGGGTAGAGACCCCCCAACCCTCTAGCCCTTCTCAGGGGGTCCCAAAAGGACCCCAAAGGGTAAAAAAAATAAAAAATAGCGGGGTACGCGCACCGTACGCGTAGGGTACGCGTACCATGCGAGTACCCCGCGATTTTTAAAAAAAAAACGTCTGGGACCCCCTGAGCAGGGCTAAGGGGTCAGGGGGCCCCCTTTTCGCGTTTTCCACTCTTGTTTTGTGCTCTCTTGTGCCTCACTTCTCCTGAGAAACAAGATGGCTATTCAGGTGGTCCCAGTTAAATAATAACTTATATAAACGGTATCCGCTAATAGAATTAGCATTTACAAAACCTTTGAAATTTATTGAAAAAAAATATAGGTTTCATGCCTGATATAGTTAGGAATTAGCATTTAAAAAACCTTTCAAATTCATTGAAAAAACCATAGGTTTCAAGCCTTATATAGTTAGGAATTAGCATTTAAAAAAAGTTTGCAAATTCACTTAAAAAACCATAGGTTTCAGGACTTATATAGTTAGGAATTAGCATTTAAAAAACCTTGCAAATTCACTTAAAAAAACATAGGTTTCAGGCCTTATATAGTTAGGAATTAGCATATTAAAAACCATTGAAATTGCTCGTATATAGTTAGTTGTACTAACTATATTTTGCGCACCCGCAATCCACTGCTGATGATGTCACATATTACATCATTCATGACATGGTCAGTGACATCACTGATGACATCACTGATGACATCTCAAATGACATCACTGATGACATCACTGATGACATCTCATTTGACATCATATAATATAACCGTTGATACACCCAGTGTTTAATACAGACTACCATTCTTGAAACCATTGACACACCAATACCAGTTACTACATACGCACTCACTGATTTCTAGGTCTACACACACATTCACTCATTCACCCATAGAATACAGTCACTCATCAATACAACACTATAATATGCACTCATACACCTATACAGGCACTCACATACTGCCACTCATCCATTGAGTTACTCAAACACCTAGTCAGTCATGCAAAGAATCAATCACACTTCAATTTCCTCAACTATACAGTTATACACACAACACCTTACTTATTCAAACATATACTAACACATACTTACTCTGATACAAGAGCACAATGATCCATATAGCCACTCGCACATTCACTGGCTCTCATGTATAGTCATTTATATATGCCAACTCTCACATGCACTGTGTTTTACATATGTACTTACTTGCACATGTAACACTGAGATATCCATTCACTCACCAACACACCCATGCACACAGTCAACCGCCCATATAGCTGTTTCCACATGCACTCTTGAACTCATACACCTAGTGAATCAACTGCTCACACATCTATGCACAGAGTCACACACCTCCCAGCCTCCCACACACACACTCAGTCTCCCATTCAAATACTTGGGTAACCAATTAATAACCCATATAGCCACTCATATAGCTACTGATCAACACATGCAGCAGCTTACAGAACAACAGACATACTAATGCACACATTCAGACAGTTTTGTCACTAACCCATGCATTTAGTAAGACACATTTAATCACTCACTCATACAGTCAGTCACGCACCTACTAAATCCTTCATCCAGACACTTATAAACTCATTCTTCAACATGTAAAACATATTTAAACTTTACAGAAACACACAGTCACTGGATGATGACATCAGTGATGTCATCAGTGATGTCAAATGAGATGTCATCAGTGATGTCATTTGAGATGTCATCAGTGATGTCATAAGTGATGTCACTGACCATGTCATGAATCATGTAATATGTGACATCATCAACAGTGGATTGCGGGTGCGCGAAATATAGTTAGTACAACTAACTATATAGGAGCAATTTCAATGGTTTTTTAAATGCTAATTCCTAACTATATAAGGCCTGAAACCTATGGTTTTTTAAGTGAATTTCAAAGGTTTTTTATATATATAGAAAGGTCAAAGTAGACCGAAACGCGTCAGGACTTGCCTTAAAAATAAATTATCTGACTTACTGCGGGAGTGCGGCTCATTTCTTTTCCCGTGAGGAGATGGTTGGAGTAATGTAGCAGCGGCTTGGTTCTGCCGCGGAGCAACGCACAGCCAGAGAGAGCGCTGTTGCTGCCTGAAAGTGAACCGTCTGTGAGTGTTCATGCAAAACGAGAAGGGTTCAGCAGTGCACCACCGAAGACTGGCTTCGGTATGGTCTTCATGAAACAACGGAATGCATCACCCACTGGAGGGTCTGAAATAACTATAAATCCCAGTACCAGCATGCCTCAGAACAATGTCCCATCAGGGCTGCCACTAGGGGCCCAAAATTACTAAAGGTGACAATCGTGTTTGTGGTGGATAGAGAGAGGCGTACCTTTGAGAAAGGTCAAAGTTGACCAAAAAGCGTCAGGACTTGCCTTAAAAATAAATTATCTGACTTACCGCAGGAGTGCGGCTCATTTCTTTCCCCATGAGGAGAAGGTTGGAGTAATATATAAGGCGATAGCCAGTAGGTATATATAGTTAGGATTGTTTTCCATAGGAAATCCTCAACATTCTATTGGGAATAACTTTGGCGCCGGTTGAGGAATTTGCCTGTAATTTCCCTTTAATTTGCTTCGCTGCGCTCCGCTCCTTCCCTGAAAGTTTGAGGGGGATTCGTCAAGCGGGGGCCGAGATAAAAGGGGGGTCCCAAAACGTGTTTTCCCCATGTTAATTTCTATACGGCGGTTGGACTCACTTTTAGCCCGAACGGCTGAACAGAATTGCACCAAACTTGGCAAAATTGTATGGACTGGTACGCAGATGTGCCTTTGCTATGTTTGGTGAAAATTGCTCCAGTTAATTTTATGAAAATTAACTTTAAAAAAATATATATATGGGCGGAGCCTAACCACACATCTCATCGTGAGATCTGATTGGCTGTCAGCACTTCATCCAAGAAGTGTTGGCAGCCATCTTGGGACCAATATACATGATGCCACCTCATTAAAAAGCATTGTAGTTAATAAAGGGTTTTAGGACTTTAGTTACATTATAAATCATTTGTTGATGATACCGTACTCATTTTAGGAATTGTGGTGTGCTCTAAGGTGATTTTACCATGTGAAAAAGCCTTCTGCTGGGATATCATGAATCATGTTTGAAAGAAAACTATTATCTCATGCTTTTCCCACAGTGGTTTGGAAGGGGATCTATAAGCTAAACTGAAAGCATATTTTCTGTAAATTCACATTATCTTTCTCAGTCATGTGATAATGAAGTCTGACATTCTCAGTAAAACATGTACATCCAACAAGGACAGAGACTGTCAGTTGATTCCTTTGTGTTCTACTGCAGCCTCCTAGAGTGTTCTAAAGAACAACTAGAGCGCTAACAGTCCTACTTATTACAAAGGTATGGCACACCTGAAGCCATCTTGATTGGAATAAAGTGGTAACTCTTAAAACATTTAATTTAAAAAGGAACAAAATGAGGGGGTATATTTTGCCATAGAAAGTATGATTAGTGCTGCAGAAAGAAACATTAGGGTACATTTTGAGTGACTACTCAAATCCTCTTCTATTTCATTAAAAGATTCTGACATGCAGGGTCCCAAGATGGCCACCAGAGACAAAAGAGCCCAAATGTAGCCCAAATATCACCCAGATGTAGTCCAAATATAGCCCAATGACAGAATGTCCCAGAGAGTTCTAAAGAACAACTAGAGCGCTAACAGTCCTACATATTACAAAGGTATGGCACACCTGAAGCCATCTTGATTGGAATAAAGTGGTAACTCTTAAAACATTTAATTTAAAAAGGAACAAAATTAGGGGGTATATTTTGCCATAGAAAGTATGATTAGTGCTGCAGAAAGAAAAATTAGGGCACATTTTGAGTGACTTCTCAAATCCTCTTCAATTTCATTAAAAAATTCTGACATGCAGTCTCCCAAGATGGCCACCAGAGACAAAAGAGCCCAACTGTAGCCCAAATATTACCCAGATGTAGCCCAAGTATAGCCCAATGACAGAATGTCCCAGAGTGTTCTAAAGAACAACTAGAGCGCTAACAGTCTTACTTATGACAAAAGTATGGCACACCAGAAGCCATCTTGATTGGAATGAAGTGGTAAGTCTGAAAACATTTAATTTAAAAGGGAACAAAATTAGGGGGTTCATTTTGCCATAGAAAGTATGATTAGTGCTTCAGAAATAAAAATTAGGGCACATTTTGAGTGACTTCTCAAATCCTCTTCTATTTCATTAAAAAAATTCTGAGATGCAGACTGAAACATGCACTTTGAATACCAGCAGCAGACTTCCCTGGTGAGCAGTAGCTTTACTACAGTGATCTTTTGAGCAACTAGAGTGCTAACATTCAGAATTTATGGCAAAGGTGTGACACATCTGAATGCCTTCTTGATGGCAAACTAAAGTAAACAAGCATTGAAATTGCAATAGATCTTGCCCTCGTTTAAGTTAAAGCCATTCTGTTTGTAATGAGGTGGGTTTTTAGCTTTAATTTTATTAGTGTTTTTAAAACTTTTATGTAAATAACATGCATATGTATGCATATATGTATATGTATGCATGCATTTATATTTGTATTTATATAGATATGCAGATTATATATGTTTATATATGTATGTATATATATATACACACATACATATATATAAATGCATATGCATATATATGCATATATATATATGTGTATATGTGTGCGTGTAGAGAGAGGTAGAGTGGTAGAGGTAGAGAGGTAGAGGTAGAGATGTAGAGGTAGAGAGGTAGAGACTAGTAGAGAGAGAAGTAGAGAGAGGTAGAGAGGTAGAGAGTAGAAAGTGAGTAATAGAGAGTTGAGAGTGAGTAGTAGAGAGTAGTAGAGAGCAGTAGAGAGCAGTAGAGAGAGTAGCAGAGAGTGAATAGTAGAGAGTAGTAGAGTGAATATTAGAGTGAGTAGTAGAGAGTAGTAGAGAGTGAGTAGTAGAGAGTGAGTAGTAGAGAGTGAGTAGAGAGTAAGTAGTAGAGTGAGTAGTAGAGAGCAGTAGAGAGTGAGTAGTAGAGAGTAGTAAAGAGTGAGTACTAGAGAGTAGTAGAGAGTGAGTAGTAGAGAGTAGTAGAGAGTGAGTAGTAGAGAGTAGTAGAGAGTGAGTATCAGAGAGAGAGAATAGTAGAGAGTAGTAGAGAGTGAGTAGTAGAGAGAAGTAGAGAGAGAGTAGTAGAGAGTGAGTAGTAGAGAGTAGTAGAGAGTGAGTAGTAGAGTGAGTAGTAGAGAGTGAGTAGTAGAGAGTAGTAGAGAGTGAGTAGTAGAGAGTAGTAGAGAGTGAGAAGTAGAGAGTGAGTAGTAGAGAGTAGTAGAGAGTGAGTAGTAAAGAGTGAGTAGTAGAGAGAGAGTAGTAGAGAGTGAGTAGTGGAGAGTAGAGAGTAGTAGAGAGTGAGTAGTAGGGAGTAGTAGATAGTGAGTAGTAGGGAGTGAGTAGCAGAGAGAGAGTAGTAGAGAATGCGTAGTAGAGAGTGAGTATTAGAGAGTATTGGAGTAGTAGAGAGTAAGTGGGAGAGAGTAGTGGAGAATATTCCAAAGTTTGGCACAGCACCACTTGCACAATAATTTAAAAAGGATCAAAATGAGGGGGTATATTTTGCCATAGAAAGTATGATTAGTGCTGCAGAAATAAACATTAGGGCACATTTTGAGTGACTTCTCAAATCCTCTTCTATTTCATTAAAAGATTCTGACATGCAGACGGAAACATGCACTTTGAATACCAGCAGCAGACTTCCCTGGTGAGCAGTAGCTTTACTACAGTGATCTTTTGAGCAACTAGAGTGCTAACATTCAGAATTTATGGCAAAGATGTGACACATCTGAATGCCTTCTTGATGGAACCAAAGTAAACAAGCATTGAAAATGCAATAGATCTCGCCCTCGTTTAAGTTAAAGCCATTCTGTTTGTAATGAGGTGGGTTTTTAGCTTTGCTTTTATTAGTGTTTTTAAAACTTTCATGTAAATAACATGCATATGTATGCATATATGTATATGTATGCATGCATTTATATTTGTATTTATATAGATATGCAGATTATATATGTATATATATATATATGTATATATATATACATACACATATATATATATAAATACATTTTGTTTTCAAAGTCCGCTCTGACGTGCTGCCTGCGGCCCCGAGGGAGGTGGCACCAATGCCGGCCGAGCACGCCGGTAAATGTAATACCAGAAGTTCCAAAGTAGTAGTGCTCTAGATCACAAAACAAACGCATATATATGTGTATATGTGTGCGTGTAGAGAGAGGTAGAGTGGTAGAGGTAGAGAGGTAGAGGTAGAGAGGTAGAGGTAGAGACTAGTAGAGAGAGAAGTAGAGAGAGGTAGAGAGGTAGAGAGTAGAAAGTGAGTAATAGAGAGTTGAGAGTGAGTAGTAGAGAGCAGTAGAGAGAGTGGCAGAGAGTGAATAGTAGAGAGTCGTAGAGAGTGAGTAGTAGAGAGTGAGTAGTAGAGAGTGAGTAGAGAGTAAATAGTAGAGTGAGTAGTAGAGAGCAGTAGAGAGTGAGTAGTAGAGAGTAGTAAAGAGTGAATAGTAGAAAGTAGTAGAGAGTGAGTAGTAGAGAGTGAGTATCAGAGAGAGAATAGTAGAGAGTAGTAGAGAGTAGTACAGAGAGAGTAGTAGAGAGTGAGTTGTAGAGTGAGTAGTAGAGAGTGAGTAGTAGAGAGTAGTAGAGAGTGAGTAGTAGAGAGTAGTAGAGAGTGAAAAGTAGAGAGTGAGTAGTAGAGAGTAGTAGAGAGTGAGCAGTAAAGAGTGAGTAGTAGAGAGAGAGTAGTAGAGAGTGAGTAGTAGAGAGTAGAGAGTAGTAGAGAGTGAGTAGTAGGGAGTTGTAGATAGTGAGTAGTAGGGAGTGAGTAGTAGAGAGAGAGTAGTAGAGAGTAGTAGAGAATGAGTAGTAGAGAGTGAGTATTAGAGAGTATTGGAGTAGTAGAGAGTAAGTGGGAGAGAGTAGTGGAGAATATTCCAAAGTTTGGCACAGCACCACTTGCACAATAAGTCCAATCAAATCATATCACTTGGAGTCCTTATTGAAGCGCTGAATCTTGGTGTATATTCAAATGCTTTTATTTTCCTAAAAAGATATGATAAGATATGACCCCGGGACCCCCAGTATGCAAGGGGAATTAGTCCCCCCTCTGCAAATGCACCAGTGGCCTGCGTTGCAGAGAGGTATAAAAAGGGGCATAGCCTCATTACACCTCTGTGCAATGCAGCCCCCTGGCGCATACTGGAGGTTCCAGGTGGGCTAGTTGGCCCCCAGGGACCCCGAGTATGCAAGGAGAATTAGTTCCCCCTCTTCAAACATGCACGGGGGCTGCGTTGCAGAGAGGTGTAAAAAAGGGTGTGGTCTCATTACACCTCTCTGCAATGCAGCCCCCTGACGCATACTGGAGGCTCCTGGTGGGCTAGTTGGCCCCCAGGGACCCCTAGTAAGCAAGGGGAATTAGTTCCCCCTCTGCAAACGTGCCAGGGGGCTGCGTTGCGGAGAGGTGTAACAATGGGCATAGCCTCATTACACCTCTGCAATGCAGCCCCCTGGCGCATACTGGAGGTTCCAGGTGGGCTAGTTGGCCCCCAGGGGCCCCCAGTATGCAAGGGGAATTAGTTCCCCCTCTTCAAACATGCACGGGGCTGTGTTGCAGAGAGGTGTAAAAAGGGGCGTGGCTTCATTACACCTATCTGCAATGCAGTCCCCTGGCGCATACTGGAGATTTCTGGTGGGCTTTCAGGTCTTATATAGTTAGGAATTAGCATTAAAAAAAACTTTGAAATTCACTGAAAAAAAACATAGATTTCATGCCTTATATAGTTAGGAATTAGCATTTAAAAAACCTTGCAAATTCACTGAAAAAACCATAGGTTTCATGCCTTATATAGTTAGGAATTAGCTTTTAAAAAACCTTTGAAATTCACTGAAAAAAACATAGGTTTCAGGCCTTATATAGTTACTATATATATATATATATATATATATATATATATATATATATATATATATATATATATATATATATATATATATATATATATATATATATATATATATATATATATATATATATATATATATATATATATATATATATATATATATATATATATATATATATATATATACCTGCAGATTCATTCCTATTGTGCGATCCAACGGCTGGGCGGAGGGTTCTGCAATGCACAGTGAGTAGTGGAAGCCCACTGTGGGGCAGGAATAAGAACTGCATATTGATTAGGCAAGTCTTGGAAGTGTGGACATGGAACA
This sequence comes from Lissotriton vulgaris, assembly GCF_964263255.1. Taxonomy (NCBI): domain Eukaryota; kingdom Metazoa; phylum Chordata; class Amphibia; order Caudata; family Salamandridae; genus Lissotriton; species Lissotriton vulgaris. The sequence goes on along the minus strand of NW_028249881.1, from coordinate 10,662 downwards.
AATTGCTTTGAGTGATAATGAGATCTATTTTAATATTGGAGTACAACGGCTTTGTTGGGATATTAAATACTGACACATGACGACACAAACATGGCAGCCAAGATGGGACTAATGGCATTTGTCCATTTTCTCCTGCCACTAATATAAATCTACCAATGAATAGGTTACATGTACTATTTTATGGACTTGACTCCTGTGCGTGATGTTATATACATTTAAAGCACTGAGGAAGGCATCAAGTTGAAACACGTCTGCTCTACATAAATGTGTGAATTAAGAACCCTGCAATTGTTCCAACCTTTGGAACTTTGTATTTGTACATGAGTCCTACCCTCACGATTCCAGTAGCATCTGCCCTCAAGAGTTTGACAGAGGCTGGCGGGATGTGAGTTTGTGTTTATTGCCATACTGCCAGAACGACCGTCAAAGGAATCACTCTCGACCAACGGGTCATGAATTATGCAAATTCATGACATTGGCTGGGCGAAGGGTTCTGCAACGCACAGTGAGTAATGGAAGGAGGAAGATGGCGGCCGGCTGAGACGCTCGGTCGTGAGCTCCGATAAGACTCCAGGAAGATATGCAGATAAAACGCTTCTCGATGCGGAACCAGCTAAACTAGCGATGTGAATTAGGTGCTATAAGCGGAATAATTCCTAGGATCTCAATATACACCAATACGCTCCCTGGAATCCATAGTGTTGTAAAAAAAATCCTTCCCCAGCAGATAAGCAGTCGGAGCCCGATTACCTGACCGGCGAGATCTGCGAGACCAGAGATCGGCAGCGGCAACATTTCTATCTCGGGTTGTTTCGTCCTTCACTCTCTGCTCGCGGCTGACTGGATAACCCGCCCCGGTACCGAGGACAAGTCTGGGGGATATCGTGTGAAACTGAAACCTGCATGACGGGGTAGGTCGCAGTTGTGGTACGGCGGAGCCTGGATCCCGCAATCACCCCTTCGAGCAGTGACGGGCTGTGGGAGAGAGCGCGAAGCGCTGCCCGGAATTACAGGAAGATGCTCAGTGAGATCAATTTCTTCTTCCGAGGTAAGAGCAGCAGAGCCTGCGATGCTGTCGTGTGTGTTTGTGTAGATGGGGCGGGTGTGGACACTAAAGACTCGGTGAAGAGCCCACAAGGCAGCAGTAACGAGGTCTTCAGTACAGGGCATTTGAAAGGAGAGGGGAGCCCTATTTCACCTGAAAACCGACTGTTTTTACAAGGAATAAAGCGCAAAGAGCGTCATAGTGAAAACTTTATGACAATAAAATCTCCGATAATTCCTTGCTGGATGAATGAAAGGAGAGGTGAAAGTCTCGCCCCAAAGGAAGTATTGGCAGAAGGGGAACAGACACACAACAAGCAACAGAGAGGAACTGAGGCAGAGGTAGACAAAGTAGACGAAGTAGAAACCCAATACAATAAAGACTTGTTATCACAGAAGTCGGGGGAAGCTGATAACAAACACACTGCCTTACCGCTGGGAAAAAGACAAGATTGTCAAAAAGAAAAAAGAAAAAGGCCCACCTCATTTTGCTTATTCCACAAGATCTAGATCGAAGAAGACACAAGCAGTAGGAGCCTTGTTCTCTGTGTTAGAGAGATCGGAAGAGGGAGGAGTAAGGTCAGCATATTGCCTTAGGAATCAAAACTTAGCTAAACAGAACCTTCTACAGACTACAAAAAGGTGCATGACCCCGAGAAGCACAAAGAAAAACGCGAAACACCCCCCACGTTCAGAGGAATCAACAGAAAATATAAAAAGCTGAGGGTCTAGGAAAAGCAAAGATCAGAAAATCAAGATTACACCATCTCTAAGATCATATTTTAAGGTATAACAAGTGGTGCAAGTAAGAGGAGGGGGTCATTGTCTAGCAACTAATACGGTTGATGCAACAAACATAGCAAACACAGCGGGCGCAGCATCTCTGTCAGTGTCAGTATCAGACAATCAGTGTGTCAGTCCAACTTCCGAAGAAGAAGTGGTGGAGTTCGCAGACAAGGAGACAGCAGAGAGAACAGATATGCAGTCTCCCTTGACTTCAAGCATTAGCGCGACTCTTCCATTGACACAATCAATATCACCAACACAGATAAACCAGTCACCTCAACCAGTACATCCATCACAAACAAGCTCTCTGATTACCCCGCGAGCCGAAATAGTAAACGATCAAGAAATTGACCAAGGGACTCAAGAGGATGCATCAGAGCAGGAACATATGGATTATATGGTTAAAAATAAGACAGAAAAAATCCTGGAGGTGTGCATGGATAAAATGATGGATAAAATATTGGGGGAAATGAGAGCAAAATTCTCAATCTCTGAAGGAAACCAAAACAAAATACAAGAAGTCGTTGAAAACCTAGATCAGAAACTAAATGATTTAGGGGTCAGAGTTACAGCGGTCGAAAATGAGCTTGGCTCCTTAAGCAAAAAAATAGACACAAATCAAAGAGAAATAAGACATCTAAAAGACAGCGAGAAAGCCATCAAGGAGAAACTAGAATCTTTGGAAAACCAAGGAAGAAGGAACAACATTAGAGTGCTGAATGTCCCTGAAAACTCAGAGGGATCTGACATTAAGGCTTACATTCTATCTCTCCTAGAAGAATTTCTTCCTTGGACGAAAGAATGTGACTTAGCAGCAGATATTCAACGAGTCCATAGAGATCCATTCAGAAAAAGTAAGGAGAGAAAGGCCCCGAGAAAAATCTTGGTAAATTTCAGAACCTATTCTCTGAAAGAAAAAATATTGAGTGAGGGACTTAAAACTGGGAATTTCAATAAAGATAATTGGACATTTCGTATACGGTCAGACATCTGCAAAGCCACACAAGACAGGCAATGGGAGCTGGGGCAATATATGCAGGAATTGAAAGCTCTGGGAGCAAACGTACAATTGAAATTCCCAGCTTCCTTAAGAACAATGTGGCGCAATAAAATGCACAACCTAAGGGAGCCAAAAGAGGTAGAAAACCTTATTCAGTTGATAAAAGACCAAATCGAGATTGATAAACTAAATAAGGAATAATGCAGCAATTAAGTAATAGAAGGAACAAACTCTAACATACTTTTCCCAAAAAAATGTAAGAAGATCCTAGGAAAACTGGAAAAAAAAAGGAACACGGAAAATACATATATATATGTATAACATAAAACGGGACAGAACAATTGTAGCAGGATATATACTGGGAAGCACTTACGTAATAAAGAATAAAAGAATGAAATACCTGGAGAATTGGAGCACGAAATCGGGTGTAATAACACCTGAAAGAAGAAAAAGGGAGGCTTCCTCAGGGAGGGAATCTCTAGCAACACTGAACCACAAAAATGCAATTCTTAAATACACACGGGTGGGGAGCAAGGTACGGAAAAAAAGAAAATAAAATCCTCAAAATTGGAATATAAAAGGAATAGTACGGGAGTTAATGGCTGCCTCAATCGAAACAACAACTCAAGATGACAAAAGAGAAAACAATAAAAGTTCTAACATGGAATGTAAATGAGCTTAGAACCCCTTCAAGAAGAAGAAGGATTGTGGAATACTTGAAAGAAACAGAAAGTGAAATTATTATTCTTCAAGAAACACATCTAATAAATGCAGAGTGGACTCAATTGGTAAAAAATCTCCACTGGATTGGATCAAGCATACATACATCACAAGAGTGCAACATAAAGGGGGTAGCAATTATCATAAAAAAAATCCCTAAACGCCAAAATAGAATCTAAAGAAGTAGATAGCATTGGAAGATGGGCAGGTGCTAAAATCAGGATTGAGGACCGCATGCTCACAATTGTGGGATATTATGGTCCAAACAGGGATGACCCAGCGCCTCTTAAAAAACTGTACTCTGAACTTTTAACAATTCCAGCTCCGATTGTTATGGGAGGAGATTTCAATATTATAGAGGATCCTAAAACAGACAGAATGCCTCCAACAAAACAATGGACTCTACCAAAAATGAGGGAATGGCTAGGGATCTATAAAAAAGATCTAAATCTGGAAGACATGTGGAAGCTAAAAGGTGTAAAAAATTATCCGTACACCTACCATAATAAGAAATTAGGACATAAATCCAGAATAGATTTCTTCTTAATGAATAAATCTCTGCGAGCTAATGTAAAAAGTATTGAACATCTACCTGCGCACTTATCAGACCACTCTGCGGTACAGTTAACCTTATCACTTCCACAATCCCATCTGCCCAATAGGTGGACAGTTGATCGATCAATTCTTAGAGATGAACAAAGTCTGGATCAACTCATAACAACTTCCCTCCATTACTTTGAAGATAATGCTGTCGGAACATCAAAAAGAGTAATGTGGGATGCTTATAAAGTGGTAATAAGAGGAAAACTGCTCAGCTTGGGAGCATACAAACATAAAACAAAAAAAATGGATATCAATAAGCTGGAATTGGAAATTAAAGAAGTTGAATTACAGCTAGAGTGTGGCATAACTCAAGAATCAAGGAAAAATTTAGAAGAGAAGCGGCGTAACCTAAAGGAGAATCTGGTGGATTACCTGGAGAATATAGTCAAAGAAAAATGGGAGAACAGCAAATTAGCAAACCATGAATATGGAGAAGGTTGCGGAAAAATGCTAGCCTGGAAAATGAAAACGGATCAGTCTAGAAATAATATACTAAGCATTTATATTCAAGACCAATCATCTACTTGCTCAGATGATGTTTCAATAAGGCAAGAATTCTCTAGATTTTTTACCACAATATATAGAGAAGACATAAATCCATCAGATGTAGACATCAAGAATTATCTTGAGAATGTTCCCCTTCCAAGCCTGACAGATGAAGAAGTGGATTTCTTGAACGCTGAAATAACACCAGGAGAAATAAGAACTGCCATATGTAACCTAAAGAGAGGAAAAGCTGCGGGTCCGGATGCGCTGCCTAATGAATTCTACATTGCATTAAAAGAAACATTAATTGAACACCTAACAGAAATAATGAATAAGACTTATCTGGGACACGAACCGATACCTGACTCATGGAATGATGCGACAATTAGCATTTTATTAAAACCAGGAAAAAAAAACAAAGAATTGCGCATCGTATAGGCCAATATCACTTCTCAATTGTGACTACAAGCTGTTCATGAATGTAATAGCTAAAAGATTATCAAAAGTTATGGCTAAATTAATTAACCTGGATCAAAAGGGTTTCATAAAGGGCAGAGAAATCCAGGAAATTACGCATGAACTAGTGGCAGCAATTGACGTAGCTGTTTGCGAAAAGCTACCTCTAACAATTGTTACATACGATGCTGCCAAAGCCTTCGATCGTGTCAACTGGGCCTTTCTAAATAAAATCATAGAAAAAAGCAAATTAGGGAGTAACTTTAGTCATATGGTGAAAGAAATCTATACAAACCCAAGAGCGAAGATAGCAGTTAACGGGAACCTCACAGATAACATCAAGATTCAGAGAGGCACAAGACAAGGTTGCCCCTTTTCTCCGCTACTTTTTAATCTGTATATCGAACCCTTGGCCTGCTCTATTAGAAATCAACCGCTCATAACACCTTTTAAATATCAAAATTGGACAAAGAAAGTTGCACTTTATGCAGATGACCTTATGGTGTTTACTGACAATTATAACTTCTCCAAATTAGCGATTGAGGATGTAATAAATAATTTTGGCAAGGGTTCAGGGTATCTGATAAATAACGATAAAACAGAGGCAATGAGCTGGAATACTAACTCAAATTCATCTCTTCTAAAGGATAAAATAAAATATTTAGGCATCACCATAACAAAAGAGCTTGAAAAAGTACTGCAACTAAACCTAAATATAGCGGTGAAAGAAATGAGAAGACTCCTTAAAATCTGGTCAGGTCTGCCACTAAGTTTTTTAGGCAAATCCAATGCAATAAAAATGTCAATCATTCCCAAATTTACTTATCTCTTTAATAACATTCCGTTAGAGTTTAAAAAAGAAGCCCTAAAAAAATACAAGGAGAAATATCTAGTTTTATTTGGTCAGCAAAAAGTACAAGAATCTCATGGAACAAACTCAGGAGAAAGAAGGAACAAGGTGGAATAGCAAGCCCTGACATGTACGAATACTATAGATCGTTCCAATTTAAAAATTTCAGAGCCTTGTTAAAGGCACATCATGCCTACCCAATTTTCTTACAACATCTAACAAATGGAGAAGATCATTTCCTCTTCAAATTTGGTCACCCGAAATTCTTCAAAAAAGTAAAACTGAAGATCTTGAACAATGCCGTTAAGCTTTGGAATCACCACAAAGATTCCCTACTATAGTAGTATGGCTCCAATATGGGACTCGCCAGGCACTCCAGAATGCTTAAAGGACTTACTATCTAGCCCACTCAGACAATCTGGAATTGAAAAATGGGGACAACTCCTGGTTGAAAATTTTTTAATATCCTGGGAACATCTGCAAATAATAACAGAACGAAAAATCTCAAAGTTTAAATATTATCAGCTGAGCAGTTGGGCAAATACCATCCCGAAAGGAGCAACAGATCCGAACAATTTAGAAACAGAAATGATGAAAGAAGCGGTAATAAAAAAAGAAGTCTCAAAATGGTATTGGGCTCTAATTGAATCTGGCGAAGAAAATTTTACTATACCTGAAAAGATATGGAGAAAAGATCTACCAAACGAAGTTATGGATCTAAATCAAATTTGGAAAAAATCAGTAGAGAAATGTTGGTTGTGTGTAAAGCCCGCAGCCCTAAAAAGAAACCATCTTTTCTCTATACATAGAGCTTATTGGACACCCAAAAGATTATCAAAATTTAAAGGCTCGGCAGTAAAATCATGCTGCAAATGTGGTGAAGAAAAGGTGGATGATATCCACATGTTTGGTGGCTGTTCAGCACTTACGCACTATTGGCAAGAGATTGGTAAGACACTAACTGCAGTATTGGCAACACCTATAACTGTAAGTACACTTTTAATTATCTTTGGGATCCACTGTACCATTCAACCAAATTTGGTTAGGCTAAGTAAACATCAAGAAAGTTTATTGGAGAACAGCTGTAATCGAGGGCGGCACTTTGTATACTATTTTTGTGGACCTCTGTGCCGCCTTCGATTTGGTACCCAGAGCGAGGCTGTGGAGAGTCATGGAGGAGTTGAATGCCCCTGGCGACATCTTGGCAGTCCTGATGAGACTACACGATATCAACTACGCTCGCGTAAGGTGTGGCAAAGGTGGCAAGTTAACCGAAAGGTTCCCCGTTCGCAGAGGGGTGAGACAGGGTTGTGTGCTTGCACTGACCCTGTTTTGCCTCTTTGTGAACGGGGTTGTTGCCCACCTAAACAGGATTGCCAACATTGATGCCCCAAAGTTGACAGGCAGCAGGGTGCCTGCAATTATGTTTGCTGACGACACCCTGCTGCTGTCTAAATCCCCTATGGGGATTCAACGCATCTTGGATGGTTTTCTTGAGTTCTGTTCTGAACGAGGGTTGGAAATAAACCCACAGAAAACCAAATTCATCATTTTGAATCCCAACCACCAAATCGAGCCCCACCTAGGCTAGGCACAGTTCAATTAGAACGTGTGCACAACATTGAATACTTGGGGATTACTTTAAATGAACATCTAACGTGGATGTCTCACCAGACCAAAGTGACCATCAAACTGGCCCAGTTGGCGGGTGGCACTATGCGTCTGGTGAACAAATCTCCGTATCGCCCACTAACCCCAATCATTCATATCTATAAAACACAAGCCTGTGCGGGTGTCACATATGGGGGTGAACTGTGGGGACACTCGCATCTCCCCAAACTTCAGTCAGCTGAAAACAAATTTCTGAGACAGGTCGTTGCCCTCCCCCAGAGCACTCCACTACTTCCCCTTAGATTAGATTTGGGAATTCGACCTATAACGGAAGAGCTTGGACTTAAACCCATAACATTTTGGAGGCGTCTGTGGTGTAGCCCAGATCTCACAAGTTATAGAGAGGAACTACAAGAATTCCTGGAGCTACAGAATGCCAAGAGGATCCCGTGGATGATGTATGTCAAGGGAACGCTAGAGGAAATGGGCCACTCGGAGCTATGGACGGATCCTTTAAACACCTGCCTAAAAACTCCAAAAAAGGTTCTTGTGAGAGCATACCAAGAACTGATGCTTACAAAAGCTATTGATGCCACTCGAGAAGGATCCTTGACACACTTGTTCCTAAAAGCGAAAGACTCCTACTGTCCCGAAAGTACTTTAGACACCATTTCTCCTGTACTAACGAGGAAATTATTTTTACAGTGGAGATATGGAAGTCTTCCCCTAGCTTCATTCACATCGTCCTGGGCATCCAGATCCACCACAGAAACCTGCCCAGTGTGTGCTCATCCGAAGGAAGATGATGTCCATGTTGTTTTCTTTTGTAAAGGATACGAGAGGAGCAGGAAATACTGGCTAGTCCCGTTACTCAGGAACTTGGGTTTTAGAACTTTCCAACCTGCACTACGAGTTTTAAAGACAGACCTCTCTCCCATTGTAGTTTTTGCCCTCTCGAAATTTTTAACTGCCATGTGGTTTACCCGAAGCCGAGCGGTCAAAAGACTTGTATAATAGACTGACTGAAAGTTACAATCTACTTTTACAGCACCCTATGTTTTTAAAAAATCTTAACCATTGGATCACACTGTGTTTAATCCGTTTATAATTGTGTATAATGTTATGTTTCTTTTATGATCAGTGATCGAAATAAAGAGTTTGGAAATGAAGAAAGTTTATTGTTCGTTCTGATCCTGTTGGCACGTAGAGAGATTTGTATTAATTGGATAAAAACGGCTCCACCAACCCATGAAAACTGGCTAAACTCTGTAATAAGAACTAGCAGATTGGATAGAAAAGGGAAACAATCCAAAAGGATGAAGTACTGGGAGATTTGGGAAAATTACATCACTTCCAGATGACAAACTAGAACCCCTCCTTTTCCGAAGTTTTTTGCTTCTTTTTCTTTTTCTTTTTCTTTTTTGATTCCAATGATTAAGCGGAACAATAATTCCAGGCATGACTTGAATTCTGCCAAACAACCCAAGGGCCAGATATCCCCAGGAACGAAGGAATTATTGAGCAAGATAAGGGTGTACTGGAGAAAATTGACTGGTAAGAACTAAGATAATGATAAACTCCCCTTGTATCCACCGATAGACGATTAGGGGCAGTGTGGTGGAACAACCGCTCAAATACGGTCAAACTCCCAAACACCTTCCTAGCTGCATAAACCGCAATAGAGGATATAAAAAAAAACAACAACAAAAAACGCACAGTGAGTAATGGCAGCCCTATTTGGGGCAGGAATAAGAATTGCATATTGAAGAGACAAGTCGTGGAGGTGTGGACATGGAACACATTGCACTGAGTGATAATGAGATCTTTGTTATTATTGGAGTATAATTGCTGGATTGAGATACTAAATACTGACACATCACCAAACCAACATGGCAGCCAAGATGGAACTAATGGAGTTGTTCTATTTTCTCTTGCCAATAATGTAAATCTACCAATGAAAATGTTGCATGTGCTATTTTAAGGACTTGAATCTTGTGCATGATGTTATATACATTTAAAGCCCTGAGGAAGGCATCAAGATGAAACACGCCTGCTCAAAATAAATGTATGATTTAGGAACCCTGACAGTGCTCCGACTTTGGAACTTTGTATCTATATAAATACATATATATGACAGATTGGCGGAAGCTACTCTGTCATTATAGTTAGGATAATCAGGTATAGGATTTCCTTGGATTTTTGATCACTTAGAACTTTTCCCCATTTGAAGAATCTCCACAACACTTTTGCAGACCCATAGCTTTTTCTACATTGGCAGAAGATGGAAAGTTTTTCAGTTATTGGTTGAGAGGTGCTAACGTAAATGGAGAGGCCCAAAACACGTTTTTCCACCAATGCATTTTCCATAAACTATCGTATCAGAAGTAGGGCGAAAACGGCGGAACAGATTTCAATGGAATTCGACAGGATTACACATTATGGTGTGGAGCTTATCCTTTTAGATAGTATAGTTATGTAGGCAATTTTTTTCAGTTAAAAGGCATTGTAACTTAGTGATATCTGCTGTTGCAGTAGTTTCACAAAATGTCACAGTATTTCGTGAAAGTACCGCAGCAAATAGCGATGACAAGGCATTGTGTGATTGGCCAATGACTGCTTTTAGAAAAGTTAAAGTTAGCCATGTTGTTTTGAGTACACTTTGGCCTTTTCCTGGGGTATGTTTCTGCCACTTCACCGTACTTCACTGTACTCACACTATTACACTCTATGCCACTCCATTGTACGACACTCCAGTCTACGCCACACATTGTAGCCTTCTCCATGCACTGCTTATATCGTTTTACATTATATTACCTATACCATCTAAAATAATAGCATGTGCAATAACAGATATGACATCGCAAATCACGTCATTCTGGGAGAACACAGTGCATTGTAGAGTAGCAAGTTAAAGTTAATGTAGGGCCCGATTCACAGTACTAACTTAAGACAAAATCCGAAACTCACTACCATTTTGGTATTCACAGAAGGCCCTTACTCATTTTGCTATTCACAGAAGGCACTTACTCATTTTGGTATTCACAGAAGGCAATTACTCATTGGTGAGTAAGTGCCTTCTGTGAATAACAAAATGAGAAACTTACTA